>NC_142844.1:10911590-11214621 GCF_061612785.1 Hesperophylax consimilis
CTTTCTATATGTAAGGGTTTAAGTTCATTGTTGTCAAGCGGGACGTGATTATTCACTAAGAGATGTTCGGCGAATTTTTGAAAAGTGTAGTTCTTTATTATAACATCTTATATGTTCTTTGAATCTAGTTGAGAAAACTCTTCCCGTCTGTCCGATATAAGTAGCGATGCACGTCGGCGTGGTCACATTTTAATTCATATATGCCACTAGTATTTAGTTTTGCATTTCTACTTTTAGAGTTTTTAAGGTTTATTCCTATGTTATTATTGGTTTTGAAAGCTTTATTTAGACCACATTTTTTAAATTTTATTTTGCTATTTTTATGGATATTGGACCGATGAATTCGAGCCATGCAAATTTTTCTAATTTTTTATTATCTGCCGGATATATTTAATTAATTTTATTCTTATATGCCTTCTTTTTTATATCATTTTCAATGTTATTTATGTCATAACTATTATTAACCTCAATGATTTGTATAATTGGTAGTAATAATATATCATTTTGAATTTTTAGGGGTAAAACAAAATTATAAAAATAAGTCGTCTAAACGTGGTTATAACCACAGTTAGAAAATGCCCTTGAAAGTTTAAACAGCTGTTACAATAACAAAAACCAAAAAATACTTGCAGAACTTAAAAATTATACTATTTAATTTGATTACAATTAAAAAAAAATATAAGCTTGTAGCCTGCAGGTCCCATTATGCTGGTAACTTTCAAAGCAAACCAAACCTACCCTGAAAATTTACCTGAAATAAGAATGAATTTATTTCAAATAAGTGTAAATGTTCGATAAAATCTTCCACTTCGGACTTATACCAAATAATGCTTCCAGCAAATGCTAGGATTTATACACAATACCTTTACCAAATTTCAAGCTTTTTCAGTTACATTCACAAATAATTTGGAATGTATGACAATTGAACAGGGTAATCACAGTGTCAGATTGAACATGTTATATTGAGCCCCTTTTAATGTCGATTTGACATGTAAGTATTTATAAATTAAGTGTATTAATAAAACTTAAACACAAAGTTATGGAAAAAAATTAACCCTTAAAATTTACACAATTTTACGAATAGTATACAATATCAAGAAGTTCACTTCCTCAACGAAGATTATTTATAAACGTAAACATGTGTGGGTGACGGTAGGTAGAGAAAAAACAATTAAATTTGTGGTTGAATCACTGAGTCTTTATTTCGTAGTCAGTGTTGTCGTGTCTGTGTGCATCACGATGGGATGCACATATGTCAACAACGGCGGGATGTGAATCCATGCTCGTCGCACGGTGGGTGGAGACTGGGTGATGAACTCCTCCAGACCGATGCTTGACACTGAAGTGGAGACGATCGGTGGTGAATCCTCCAAGCCGATTGCTCGACACCGCGGCAGTGGAGATAATCGTTGGTGAATCCGACTTGCCGATGCTGTACACTGTAGATGGCGGATATTAACGGTGGTGGAGTGTTGTCGTGGCGATGTAGTCGGTAGCTCGACGCCATGCGGGCGGAGACTAGATGTGAATGTGATATTCATCACCTTTTTCTAAAGATTCAAAACATTGAACAAAATCAAAAATAGCGGTGATGATTTATAATAAATTAACAATACAGAACACAATATGTATGACGTACCTACGTAGTAATGCACCAAATAATTTTTTAAAATTTTACAAAATATTTGAAAACCCTATCGAAATCCGTTGCGTTGTTTAGAAGAACTAAGCGCTCAAATAGACAGACACGGAAAAACTGTTTTAGAAAGGTGATAAAATATGCTTTTAAATATTTTATTTTATAAATAATATTTTATAAAATGTAATACTGATCTGTTTTGCAGACAGAAAACTTGTGACTTATGAGCGCTGCCGCTTGACCGAGAAGTTTTTTTATACCTTTGTTGGTAATCTACACAAAAAAGAATGTAACTACATTTATTATTCTTATTTCACGACCTTAAAAGCAATTTTGTCATTTGAGACGGCAAATCTCTTTCAGTATTTTCATCAGTGCCCTAGCTATATCGCCACGTATCTGAAGGAAACTTAAATAACGATACTGAAAATGGCAGATGTATAATAAAGATATATATCTTTGCCAATTTTTTTTTATAGAAATAAACTTATTATACGAGGCATATCCAGAAAGTAAGTGTACTGAGGCTCTCACGACCGAATGAATTATATTTTCGATATGTTGGCTACACTTACGTGTAGCCTGACTCTTCCCCTCCGCAACGAGACCTGTTCAAGGTTATTACGTTGAGAAGTGTCAACGCGACAGCACGTTTCGTGAAAAATGTCAATCCCCTCTCCCGCCAAATGCGAAATACGCGGCTCATCCGTTATCTCGTTTGGAAGGAAAAACCTCCGTTTGAGGTTTATAATGAGGTTAAAACTGCATATGGTGATAAAACTATGAATTGTACGAGTGTGTACAAGTGGTATCGCGAGTTTGAAAACGGTTCTCACCTCTTCACCCTCCACTAAAAAGTTCAAAACCACAATTTCAGCCAATAAAATCGTGGCATCCGTGTTTTGGGACTGTCAAGGCATAATTTTGATTGAATATCTGCCTCAAGTGGAGACCATCAACTCTGCAAGATACTGTGAGACCCTAAAAAAATTGCGGAAGGCGATTCATAACAAGAGGAGAGGCATGCTGACAAAGGGAGTCAGCCTGCTGCACGACAATGCCAGACCACACACGGCCAACGCCACGAAGGAACTGCTTGCTTCGTTGAAATGGGATATCCTGAACCACCCCGCGCATTCTCTTAACCTAGCACCTTCAGATTATTATCTCTTTACCTCCCTGAAGCTGTACATGGGTGGAAAAAGGTTTTTAACCGACGAGGAGGTAAAGGAGGAGGTGGAAAAGTGGACGAAGGTGTTGGCGGGAAACTACTTCGAGGAAAGCATCAAAAAGTTGATCCCCCGCTTCACCACCTGCATTGAGAGGAATGGCGACTATGTCGAAAAATAGCTTACATATGTACTACGGTAACCATGTAATTTTTTTGTTTCAATAAAAAGATTTGTAACCTACAAAAATTCAGTACACTTAATTTCTGGATACGCCTCGTATAATAAAATTAAATAAAAATTAAGAGAGAAAAATATGTTACAACCAAATTCCTAAAAATATTTACAGCAGTTGAAGCTGTTCTGCCTTGACAATTTTAAATACACTTTTTAAAATAATAAGTCCGTTTAAATTTAAAAAAAAACTGAATGGATTTTTTAAAAATAATTATAGTAAAAATCGAATAACGAAATGTATATTTTAAATAACTCTTAAAAATCTTAATAAGTACTTCCCTTCAGCAGTAAGACGAATCCTCTCTTGAACTTGTTGCGTGAAATTCAATTTATTATTTGGGAATATCTAGGTCTTGGAACGCCGCAGAGGTCAAGAATAGTGATGTGATATATTTTTAAGATAAGGTACTGAACGCCAAAACAAAGTAAGTTACCGCAAAGAACTAAGCCAAAGGTCTCCAAATCGTGGTTGTCATCCCTCAAAATCAATATTCTTTGATTTGTGAAACTTTTTTTTTGTACATATTTTACATTTCTTAGCACAATTTAGTAATGTTGGCCTCACTGAGTGGCTTACCCGTACTGAAACCTCCATTTTATGATACAAAAAATATTCATAATACATTTAAAGAAAATATATATCTTGTTGGTGAAGAAAAAAAACATTAAATAGAAATAAATAATACTTTATAATATAACTACGTTACGTTGTGATGATTTACTATTGTTTGGGGTGGAATGGTGATTATTATAGATATGCAGTATAAAATAATATAAATTATCAATATTGCTCCTGACAAGCAGACTTTCCGTAAAAAATGGTTGGATTAGGTATTTTTATACACGAATACATCAACTCCAAGTTTAAAAAAAACTGAAAAGAATAACGTGTAAAACTTGTCAGTTTTCGTCGTAATGAATTTCACTTCAACTCTGGAAAAATATAAATATAATCTTGGGTTAGCAAGTCGCTGTTCGTCGTTTTATTTAAGTGGCTGCTAAAATTTACCACCAATTGGGGAAAAAAAACAGTGCCCTATAGGGCATTGCTCCATATATGGAGCAAATAAAAGATGAGATGCTTAAAGCAGTGAAATAAGGTTAACCAAATTTATTTATTTTTTTAATATTTATAGATGTTAAATATGTAAAGATTTTTATTTTACAAAGCCATGTTCTGCAGAAATGGGTATCTTAGATGTTTATTTTACAAAGCCATATACTGCAGACACGAGTACCTTAGATGTTTCTTTTAAAAAGTCATAAACAGACATGGGTACCTTAGATGTTACTTTTACAAAAGCCATATACAGCAGAAATGGGTTTAAAAAAAAATTATAAACATAAAGATACCCATTTACTTCTTTCAATTATGTTTCCTTTTGCGTCAAACAGCATGTGATAAAAACATGTCTTAAAGTTTTTCATAATAGGATATTGGTCTACAAGAATCGTGAATAATGTAGTTGGGAAGGATGGAAGTGAGCGTTAAGACGATAGTGGGCAGCAAAGTGAAATAGAACGCACTGTCCAGGGTGCTACAAATTGGGTTTAGTGCCCGGAGGCTGGATTTATCCCGCGGTATCAGCCGGACCCAGCTCAAGGTGTGCAATAAACGTACCTATATGTTATTACAGCAAGGAGCATAAAACGAGTACAACACGCAAAGGTAATGTAGTGCGGAATTCTTATATAGTCCTCAAAAATGAAGTTTGATGAAAGGAATTGGATTTTTTTTAGGTGGGGCAGTATTTTGTCTATCAACATTAGTTGACTTCATTACAATACTCACACACATCCATAACTTACATAAAGCCAGTTTCGTTTAGACTTTAAAAAACAAATAAAAAATAATGATTAGTTAAAAATTTTGAGTTTGAAGCCAAAGCGTTTTGAAGTCGGTTTTGTAGAATGTATTTTGTAATACCAATATTGGTTAATTTTAATGTTATTAAAATGTTGAAGGTTATTAAAACATTAAATATTAATAGCAATCACTTTTATTAACTCTTAGCAGAATTCTTGCCTGAACAGACTATGCAATATTTACAATAGTGTATTATCCAAGGTTGATATTTTCAGTTGGGAACTTACCTTATACAAGAGGTCCATAAAAGAATATTTGTCTGATGGTTTGTGAATAATGTTTATGTCTCTATAATTAACTGATTTATATCTTAAACCTCTCTCCATTGCTATAAATATATTGTTTTGTAAATTTTTTGTTTTTTATAATTTTTTAATTCATATTCCTTTCTCACAAATGTTATTTACTTATTCCATATTGTGCTATCTCAGTAGAGATAAAGTCACAAGGAGGAAATCCATACTTGTTTTACAAACTGATTAAATGTAAACTGTCGATTTCCCGAAAAAATCAATAAATAAATCAATATTTAACTTTAAAGGTTATATCCATCAATCTAATAAAACATTAAAGAAGAATTAATCATTAATATCATTTAATTTGAAATATGAGAGCAACAAAAATAACATAAAATAATTAGGTCACAATTGCTGAGTGGTTAAAAGCGTTGTCGTGATTAGGAAGAGATCCTGGATTTGATTCCCAGTTGAGACTTTTGTTCAGATTTAATAGTATTATCTTCTTCCTCGATGACTCTAATAACGACAATACATAAAATAGTTTCTCTGAATGCGATAATCTTTAGGATAGAATTCAAATACATAATAATCAATGACAAGATAAAGCGCTCTTAGAATATTCATCACAGTGGGCATATAAACTTGCTGTCACATTTCCGTACAAGTCACAATAATTTGGCGTAAATGAGACAAAGGACATCGCTCCTAATATAGAAGAAAATTCATATAAATTCATATATATGTATATAAATCATTGGGTTGGTGGAAATCATATCCATATTGATAAATATATTGTGCATGTATTATCAACATCAGTCATTGTTGAAATCCTATATTTATTAGTAGTGTGCGTAGGCCAATGAATAAAAAAGATAATAACTAATAACGGGAGAACTTAAAATAAGGAAAACTGACTTTTTTCTCTCGCGATATAATGCACTCTATCGAAATTCAACCGATACGTATAGGACACGCTGTAAGAGTCCTAATAATATTAGGTATTTTACAAGCATCCTATACAATTGCTGTCCCTTTTTTGCTTGTGATAATGAGTATAAGAAGCTTATCAAAATACCGTACTAAAGATTGAAAACATTATAAAAATATATTTCAGGTGAAATCATCTAGTCTTACACGTAATGGTTTTTTTCTACATAAAATTTATCACAAACTTTTTTTTTTATTTCGACGCTCCTGTAAAAATACTTTAGTGGAAGATTTTGAGGGCTCTGCCTATTCATGAAAAATAAATTAGCGGAGGCTTATGTAAAAAAAAACAATATCACCTAGAAATATGCAAAGCTTTTGAATAAAAATGCCTTTGAATTGAAAATGCCTACATTTACCTATTAAACGCGTTATTTTGTACATCGTTTGTTGAAAGGACAATGTCTCATGATTGATGCCTTCACGTAAATAAAACATGGCCTTTTAAAACTTTTAAATATGACAGTTTTGGTTGAGAATAACTTGACATGGGTGTACAAGCTTCATTGATATGATTACGAATTCCTCCATAAAATCATTTTCCAACGGATTCATTTTGATAATAATTTGATGCCACTAGAAACAATTAAAAAGGGCAAATTTTTACATAAAAAATTATTTTTCTCTATTTAAAAATCACTTTTTTTAATCTAACGAAATTTATTTATCATCACCAGAGTTTGACATTTGGGATAAATGTTTCTATTTAATTACTCCCCAACTAATGTGCCTATTTTTCATTATTATAAAAATACTAATTTTGGTTGTGTGTTTGTAATTCTGCTTCAATAAACTCTAGATAGAACTCAGTTACGTTTTTTTTCAATTTATTTGTCATTTACAAAAATGGAACTGTTTGTTTGATCAAATTCAGATAAGCAATTAAATAACTGCCTTGTAATAATTTAATATTAAGAAATACAAAATCCTTTTTATCATATTTATGGGTCTGCAATAGTTATGCGTATTGACGGTAACTAGTTAATCAAGTTAGAATAACAAATTCAATCAATAACTACTTTAATAAATAATTGATACAAAACATACATATGATCAAGATCTACTATAATATTTTTTCTCTTATTTTATAATGTCATTTCTTTATCTTTTCAGTTGATTCTCAAGCACCAGTTTAAGGAATCTGTTTGAATAGAGTCATTATAATGTTAGTATGAACATTTCGATAAAGGGTGTGGATTATGCCATCGAATGGCAAAAACAATAATTATTTAGCGCTCCGTTTAATAGCTACTTGGTGGTGACCCAACCCTGTTTTACAAGTAATAAACGAGCAATAATTTTAATATCACTCATTGTCAGATGTATTTAAGTATCATTTAGTGCCAAAATGATGGTGTACTCTGGAAACGACATAAAATAAAAGCTTTGCTTTGTCAATAATTGAAATGTTTGGAGTAGTTAGAATCTTGTTTGATTCCTTCATGTCAATGCTTTCGGTTATCTTAAATTCCTAAGTACAGTTTCTCGGTTATTTGGATCAAATGGGTAAGACCAACGTAAACAGATCGCAGGGGGTTGAAACGATTAAGTACCTACCGTAATTACTAGGACCCCAGCACGAATAAACAGCAGATAGCGAAGGAAAGAATGCACCAGGGAATCGAACCAAATCTATTAGTTACAGATGGTCGGTGGGGTATGTTCACTTTTAATATACCATCCGATAGTGTTTATATTGTGTTAACATTATCAAGGGTTGGAAGTTGAATACGCAGATAACGTAACATCGACCCTTGTCCATTCGATATTATTTATTTTTAATCGTGGGGCAGCTTTGTTTCGTACACTTAATACGAATTTATTTATCGAGGGGTGAAAAGCTTCCTCTGATGTGAGTCAGAGGGCGCCTTATAATTGATTATGGTTTTTCGGAGATAGGGTTCGCAAATTACAATTTTTATGAATCATTAACCGCTTTTAATCCATTTATCATGTTCGTGTGGTTGAATTCATAAAATGCTAACAGTTTTTACTCATAAGTTGTATTTCGGACTAGTGGTGTAAGTAATCTACTCCCATATATCCCGGAATAAGTAAGTACTACGAATATAGGATGCCACAAAATAGCTCAAAATTTTCGGAAATATTGCTATGAAAGTAACCATAGCAATTAAATTATCAATTTTTCTTGTGTAATTATCTTTTCATAATCTATTTTTTATATAAAAAAATTTAGAATACTAAAAACAGATGTACAATTCACAAAAAAACTATCAAAAACTTTTATCTTCAGAGATTGACAACAAAGCTTTTTAAACTCTTAGAGGTTCAGTTTACACGGAAACTAATTTAAAAAAGCACCATTTGAATGCGTTATTCAGACTTTTGCAATTTTACACAAGCTGTTAATTAGGAAAATTAATCAACATTCCTCACCTAATTCAATCGAAATTTATCTAATAATTTGGCGAGATTCTATTACAAAACCCTATATTTTCAGGTACAGTTTGCCTCAGAAGCTTGTATGCAGTATTCGGGCTCATTTAAATTAAACTGAAAGCTCAGTAGCGCTGCAACTAGCGCTAAGATTACAGTGCAAGCGGAGCAAAGCCAAGAGAAGCGCGGTGATCTTTGCGTGATAATTTCGGGTAAGTTGTTCGGTTACAATACAAGCTTATTCGTGTGGCACATAATGGCTCATACTCCGCTCTATCTATTCGTGTTTCTAGCACACAAAAGAGCTTCGGAGTTCATTTCATCGGTAGGTAGTTCTACCACGGAGCGCATAAGAACTTTGAAGTTCAAAGATCGTGTTCATTGCACATGAAAAGGCTAGGTTCTAACTTTGATCTTAACTAATATCACCGGGCGGTATCTTATAAGTGCGAAACAAGGCTTGCAATCCCTAATGGGAGCTGATACAATTGTCTAGACTGTAGATGGTTTACACTGATATCCAACTGATTGGACTTGTTCAAACGTTGGTTACGATTGAGTAATTGTGAGTTAATTTGAAACTGCAGCCAGTTTTGCGTTGACTTTTGGGTTATTGAAAATTTGACAGATCATCTCTACATGAATAGTTTTGAGTTTGTATAATAGAGCTACATACATGTGCCTTAAAACCACCAAATCTCTTTTTTCTAAATCAAGTCATCACCCGAAATGTGTTTATAATTTACATTTGTGCATCTACAAAAATCACTTGTTCCTTACCCGAACTTTGAAACCCGCTAACAAATATCTATAATTTTTTTAATGAAAATCAGTGGACCAAAAACGTAAAAAAAAACACAATATTCTCGTTTCGTCTTGAGAGGCAATAAACTCAATATTATCCAAATAAAACATAATATCCATAAAATACTGCAAAAACGCCTTGAAACTTACGTCGCTGAAACGAGTGCAGAATCGCAGACTTCATCTGGACTGTAATCTGCAGGGTGAAGATTATCTCGATGATAGGCAACCTCTAAGAGAAGGTACAAGAAGAATAACCGGAAAAAGTTCTCCGATAGTTTCACCATCATATTTCCAGCAAAAACAGGCTATGGGAAAGTTTGAAAGCAAGATATAGAATAATATTGAAACTAAGTACCACCTATCTACCTAAATCATTTTTCTGAACGTGAATAAAACGTTTTCACCATGAAGTCAGTCCTTGGATATATGGATATAGTATTATAGTTCCCTGTAATGGATAGCCAGTTTTTTTGTTTCGTACTTTTATTTTTTCTAAAATATCGCAAAACAACGTAGATATGTTTGTCTTTCTTTGTCATATTTGTTTAGATCTCTCAATTTTTTTCTGCCAAAAATTCTAACGAGGCTAAATCACAAACAAATACTTTCCAAGTTAAATATTGAAAAATGGTAGCATTTTAGGCGATTATAAAAAGCGTAACATTTTTTTAGACTAAAATTAGAGTTTTTATTTTGGTTTATGATAAAAAAAGGAGTTATAATTTCAAAATTGTTTTGTATTTGTTTATTAGAAAAAAATTAAATATTAAAAAATAATTTCATAAAAATTATTATTGAGTACAGAAAATTAAAACAATAAATAAGTATCGCCGGGTTCCACAGACCCTACTAGGAATAAATAACTCTTGGTATAATTTTACCAGGCACTCGGGGTAAAGGTATTATCCTGTTAAACTGCCAACAGTTTGTCAAACTAATGCTCAATAAGAAAAGAAATACAAGAATGCAGTCGTATTCAATCGTACATTCAATCACAGATTATTATTATTGACAAATATTATGAAATCAATGCTGGTATTATTATTCGTTTATAAATAAAAACTACACATGAGTCTTGTTTTAAGCATGTATTTGAATTTAGTTGGTCGATTTATTGAAATATTATTTTTTGCTATCCCAAAATATTCATAAAGATACTGCTGCTTACAAATCCATTCAACATCGAAATTGGCACTGCAAAATTAGTAAGCTACTGTTTAAATCAGAGGTCTTCCCGTTGCCGTGCTCCAGGAACAGGAACCCGCATTTCGGTTGGTATTTATGTATCCTCCGATACACACACGAGCCCTGCAGCGGTCGCAACTAGTACAAATAATTTATGTGGCATAGTTTTGAGTTTGGCACGTTGTACATTCGAAATGATGATTGGGAGTGAGCGTGGATGTATTGATGGCACTGCATTTTCAGAGGATATTCCTGCCTGCAAATTTTTCGTGTTCTAAATTTGTTAGAAGTATTTCGAAGTATGAACAAAAAACATAAGTCACATTAATGTCTTTCAATTACTAAATTTAGAATTCGATAAAAAAGAAAGCGTGATTTCCATTTTCATTCGTGGAATTATCGAAATAATATCCTGAAAAATCTACTAAAGGTATCAAAGAAATTAACCGAATGGTTTCGCATTACTTTTGCAAACTGTACTGATGCAATCTGTGCATTCCTAAAAACGCCAATTAATAACATCTAGCAATATTATCAGCTATTATAAGGTTAAAGGAACCAAAGCGCAGTTAGAATAATAAGTTTTGATATCGCATTTTGTGGTATCAGACATATTACTACTACTACAAAATACTATAGTACCACCACATGATTTCGAACAGATAAAATACTCAGAATTCATACAAAAAAAACTGATCTCAGCAAAAAGATATAATATTTCATACTATTCATAAATAAAAAAAAATATTAAAGCTGAAAACCTAATTATTTTCGAGCTAGCCACGTGTGAGATAAATGTATAACTATCTAATTAATAGAATAGTTTCCAATGGATCTATTGTGTAAATATGCATCTTCTCTGTCGCATCTGAATTTTTCAAGAGTAGCAATTTCTGTTAAATACCCTATCGGTTATTTCATAAAGCTATTATTTATCTAAGCATAAAGAAAAGCTTGTCCCAGGATAAATAATTGCTTATGCTAAGATAAATATAAATAAACTCCTAGACAAAGTTACACAAAATTATGCTTAGTTAAAAAAAGCACAATATTATTTTTAGCAGATAATTTGAAAATTTCACACTCCTCCCATAAACACGAGCTCCTGGAGCTCACCTTATGGAGTAGTAGAATAATTAGGAAAAAACATTATTTATTTTTCACAATGTTATAATTTGAAAATTTATATTATTTAGTAATAAATAAATAAATATTTTTTAAGAAAGCTAGAAGAGGAGGTTGAAGTACTTAAAAACAATATATCACTTTGTCGTTTCAATTCGTATTTTTGATGGTTTTCGTTTGGCATACTTTCTCACTTTTGATACAAGTAAAGCGATCAGATATTAGGCCAATTAACGTTATATAAACTTTTCACACTATTCTAAGCATTCGTAGCTTGTATTTACTCGGTTCTAAAACGGCCAAAATATTAATTAATTACTTCCGAAATTTGTGTCTTTCACAAAAGCAAGACGATTTATATTTAGAAGCGGCTTGAACACTTAGAGCGCGGTGACTGGTGACATTAAATCATTTCAAATGGAGGAACTGTCAAATAAAGTGTCATGGATGATTTTAAGTAGTAATTGGTAGCACGTTTCAAGGGATAATCCCTTGTTTCTTCTTGTCAGATGGAATAATAAACTAAAACATATCCAACTAAGTTGATTTACTGTTTTTAGGAAGGAACAATAAATTACAATAAATTCAATGTTTGGTAATTATTTAAAAAATTCCTTGTATCTTGATGAAAAAAACTATGGATTGAAATAAAACAATAACTTTGTTTGTAAGCACTATTTATTTATTTTGATTTTATTAATACCGACCGATTTCGCTTAATACAAGATACAAGCATCTTCAGGGTATGAAATTAAACTGATCAAAAAATTACAATGTGTGAACTTATATACATACAGAAAGAGACAAAACATATTATAAAGGAACAGTGAGAGAGTGGAATTAACATCTTACATAGTGATAGAGAGAAAGAGACAGGTGATATCTAATTAGTTACCAAGTTATGTCTACAGGGACCAAACATCATTTGAACAGGTGATGAAAAAAAAAAACCATTGGTTTTGAAATAAATATTGGATTATTTTTAGTAAATAACGCTGTACTCGACACTCACTCCAGTGAAATCAACTTTAAATTGCTGGTTTCCTCTTGAGGGTACATTGGTTTAGGATTTGCAAATGAAACAGTTTTTACACTTGTTAATGTGAAGCTTTTTTTTATCTCTAATTAGGAAACATGAGAGCATTGAGGAACCAAGAAAAATAACTAAAATTTAATTACTTAAATCACATTTGACATATGATATGTGTCCGGTGGGTCATAAAGGATTCGTCATCGTAAAATGAGTTTTCTTAATTATTTCAATTACATTTTGGTACATCCATCTGATATCTGTTACAAACGCCAAAAATGACGCCTTAGAGCAATTTTGCCGTTATTAAAAAGGATTTTTTTTAATGTAGGAAATTTCAACATAGTTTATATTCACTTTTTTTTGGTTTTAGGCATTTCACCCTGAAAAGAGTGTTTTGTGCCGGTAACAGTTAAAGTGGATAAAAAAAATCGGTTAATCTATTGGGAGAATAATAAAACAAATGAAATATTGGACTCATTTAGATCACTAAAACAAATTCAATGTTGAATTCATTCAGATTAATAAACTTACATAAAGCTGTATGAACACGAGAATTGTTAAGAGATAAAAGGTATGAAATGTTATGGGGGGACTGGTGTTATTTTCACTTTAATGTGATTGATTAATTATTAGGGAAGACGAAAAAATCAAAATATCACATTTAAAATTACACTTAAGCACGACGCCATCGAAGTAATCTATTGGTCCCAATTATTGCAATGGACTGTCCATATTGTGTAAAGAATACCAAATGTTAGCCATCCAAAAATCATGACCAAAATGATTGCATAATCGTTACCTGAAATAAATTTTCAGGTAAAAAATATGTTTAATTATTGATTATCATTATCAAAACGCATTTGTGAATGCCATTATGTGCTACTGTTACTTTACACTGTAGATAACTTCTTTTGAAAAGGGACTATGGACTCACTGTTGTGAGAATCGATATCAATCCGTCCGAATTTCAAATCGAAGCTACCGCCGGGGCTATCGATTGATAGTGATTTTAATCAGGTGAAAAAAGTCTTGATTAGCATTTTAACAGTCTTAAAAAAATATATAGAAAACAACAACAAAAACAACAAATTTTAGCTTTGAATGAATGTCATGGTTAAGAATTGCCAATCGGATTATATATGTAGATACAGTAAACTGATATCTTATTCCTCACACAAACCATAGAATGGAAGGCTGGACGGACAGTCGGGGGGTTGCGGCTACGCCCGTTCATGTAGATTTTCACTTAAGGACAAGAAGTAGAACCTTAAGTAGAACCAGAATCGCCTCTAGTTGATGAAAAATTGTCCTTTACCCTCAAATTTTACTGCCACTCCATGAGGCAGATTTTCACTATTTATCCATAGCTAAGGATAAGGAACGGGAATCCCGCCTTCGTTCTCTCGGAAGACAGGGAAAAAGTCGTCAATTTTAAGGAAAATTCTTTATCCATAAGAATAATCAGAATTGGCGCTCTGCTCCTAGAGACCCTAGATATTAATGCCTTTCGAAGAGGAAAAATAACTTAGCGGTAACGACTATTGAGATTATATTTTAACGACTATATTTTGCGAGTTCTACTAGCACGGGTAACCAAGTGCGAGAAGAAACAAAGCCCCTAATACTTATAGCAGAGCCAAATAAGGTCCAGGATAGGAACAAACAGGAGGCAATAGAGTCAAGATGAAGAGCAGTTGGTGAGTGGTGCGGCGTGTGTGGTTTGGAATAATTATATAATATATTTTTAAGATTTTCCATACATTTCCATTTTCTGCAATAGAGTTCAAAATAGGTTATCAAAAATAACAGTTGGAACATAATATATCCATTAATCACCATTAATATATCCATTATAATCTTCAAATTCTCTTAGAATAATTTTACTTCAGAGAACAGTGTTGTAATTTAAGTATGCAAATGAAAACGTAATAACCCAAATATATGGAGAACCCTAATAACAATAATTATCATAGTGTTATCAATATTTGTCAAATAAGCCCTAAGCAACAAGCAGGGAATATCCCAACATTAGCAGAATAAAATATCAGTAATCACAAACCTTTTCAATTATATAAATTCACTTATACTCATGTGAATTAAAAATATCTATTTACTATGTAACATCATTCATAACTTCAATAATAACTGTTATAAATACCTATATGTACCTTAAATTACCTAAATAGCTTATAATACCTTAAATTATCAAAAAATATAATCGTTCCTTATATAGAGACAATGTTGTGTACCCCTGCCTAAGTTTGTATAAATTCCGTAGTATTAGAATTTCAATTACCAGTCTGAAAATGTCCGTAGTAGGATGAAACCGGTCCTGGTGAAAATAAATAAATGGAACAAAGTGCAAAAGTTCTTTAAATTTCAAATCTAATAAAACATTATTGGATTTCGAACGATATTCAAATCGCGATACTGAAATAGCAAATAAAAAGAGTGACTACCTTTCCTGTCCATTTGTTGGTATGTTTTCGCATGGCCCAAATCGTTGATGTGACCCTGTCTATTAAATCAACCCACCGCCCGATGTATTTAACACAAATATATTGTTGTTGTAAAAGTTAACGCAGGCTGGTCTAGCTAAATGATGATTATGACTATTTCTTACCTTGGTGAAGGGGTTCGATGGCTCTTGATGAAAAAGGAAAATGAATTAATCTGCTCTCGAGCGGTTTAGTAATTTCAACAAGTTATCTCCAAATTACATCGAAACGAAAAGATTATTTTGCTAAACCGGTGTTTTAAAAAATATAACTTGTATGTTTTAATTAAGGGTTGTTTCAAGTAGAACGATTGAATACATTGATTTAATCAACTGTTTAGCAATATGTAGCGTCAAGCGATACAATACTCCCGATAATTTAAAAAAATAAAAATAAATATACTTTACACTTTAAAAAAATCTCCACCCTCAAGACTAAAAGAGCATAATAAATATCTACCATGTTAAAATTAACAACAAACTTTTCATTTTTTCTTGTCTTAATATTTATTTCGTGCATGAATATTCCACGAAGAAAATTTGCAAGTTATTAACATAGAAACCTCACCATGAAATTAATTTTTGAACCACAATAATGGAAACCTAAAAAAAATATTATTTTTCTTTCTCTTTCACATTTTTCGTTTGAAAGTTGATTATATTATCTACAATGAATAAATATTACAATTTTAGATTTAGATTTTACTTTTCCACCAAAAAATATTTAATATCTACCCTAGACTAGTAAGAAAGGTGTAGCATATAAAAATGACGTTTTTATCCAACACACTATCTAGATTAAAGTAAAATTCAGGTAAATTCTTTCAAAAAATGTGCATTAAGAAGATTAACATAATTTAAGAAGTTCTTTTTCGAAGATAGAGTATTATATGATACTGTTAAATATGACGGAAAGGGATAGGGTTGGATTAGCTTAGAGGTCAGAGCAAAGCCCCGGCAAGTATGAGGTCCCGGGTTATATATATATAATAGCTCTAGAAGACCCAATGGTAGTTCATAGCTGTGCAGCTGTATTTTAATTTTTAATTAATTTCATTTTTCCGGCCAGTGTTTGCAGTTTGCACCACAACCCACTGCAACAATTTTTTCAATTTTACGTTTTTTATCATCGAAAGAAAAACATTCCGCATTTTTACTTTTATATTTAATTTTAGCAGTCCCACTCGATGTCGCAGTGTCCGAGATTCACTGATCCTGGCTCCTGTACGAGCGTTTTATGTTTTTCCAAATGACAAACACGTCAATCATCATTATACCTGCAGGAGGGGAGAAGGGAACATTAGTCGGAAGAGGGGGTAGTGGAGTGAAAAAGAATAGACGGTGTTATTTTTTAGTTTTCTTATATCAATCCAAGCCCAACAAGTTGTCCGGTAAATCTGAAAAACTAGAGAGTGGTGACGGGTTAAGTTTTTATGGATTTTTATATATTTTTTGTTAATTTCAGATTTATTACAGACTATTTGGTATTTATATACTTAACCCAGCGAGGCTGTGGTGGGGTGTGACATACCCCACGCTTTACTTCAACGATCGTTTTGTTTTAAATTTTTGCTGTAACGGTTTGTCTCGCCACATAGCTGGAGCTAAGGAGCTGCGGGAGGGGATAGTGGCGTGATCGCAGTGTTGCGCTAACCGGCGCGCGCTTGAGATATACGTGTGCAAACTCCTGTCGGGTACGTAATACCCCGCCACATAGTTGGTGTGTGGTTATTTCGGTAAAATTGAAAATTGTTTTTTTGGTTTATTAGCTTATTATTTGTTTTTTGTTTTAGATTTGAACGAAAATGAGTTTCGAAAGAGATCAAAGGCATCTTGAGTCCATGATAGAGCATGTTTTCCAAGAATGTTCGGACGAGTCAAGCTCCGAACCCGAATCTGATCATTGCAGCGAACATAACCTAGGACCTGAGACAGAACAGGAGATTAGCGATCGAAAACAAGAGGTCAGTGAACTTGCACTAGATTTTAATGATTCTGACAATGATATCCCGCTGTCAGTTTTGAGAAATCGACGTTGTTATTCTGTTCAAGTTCCTTATTATGAGTCCAAAGATGGTCAGAAATGGCTCAAAAAACCACCGCGGACTAATATACGTACTCGCAGTGACAACATAATTTTCGAACGGCCTGGCGTAAAAGGAATTGCAAAGTTAGCTAAAACGGAAGTTGAATGTTGGAATATTCTTTTTACTGAACAAATGAAAACTTCTGTTTTGACATACACAAATAAAGAAATTATAAACCGGCAAACAAAGTGTAATAATCCAAAAAAAATGTACTATATGAAAGAGACAACAGCTTCGGAATTCGACGCTTTTGTTGGTTTGCTATATATTGCTGGACTCAATAGATCTAGTCGCCAGAGCCTCAGAGATTTGTGGAGAACGGATGATACAGGTGATAATATTTTTCGCACAACTATGTCCCTACAAAGATTTTACTTCCTGCAAAACTGTGTACGTTTTGATGATAAATCGACAAGGGACGAGCAAAAGAAAACTGATAACTAAACTCATATCAGAATGCTTTTTGACCAATTTGTTGATAGCTGCCAGCAAGCTTATATTCCTCATCAATATATGACCATTGACAAAATGTTGTTAGCCTTTAGAGGGAAGTGCGGATTTTGCGTATACATTCCGAGCAAACCTGCTAAGTATGGAATAAAAATCCAAGCTCTTGTAGATGCAAAATCTTTCTACACATTCAATTTAGAAGTTTATGCAGGGAAACAACCCAGTGGACCTTATGCAGTTAGCAACAAACCGTTTGATCTTGTGGAAAGACTTGTTCAGCCCATATCACAGTCCAACCGCAACCTGGCATTCGACAACTGGTTTACTAGTCACGAATTAATGCTACATCTACTGGCTAACGATAGGCCTACATCTACAGGAACAGTTCGAAAGAACAAAAAATGCATTCCGTCCGCTTTATTGAAAACTGGAAAAGAACCAGGAAGCTCATTGTTCTGTTTCCAGAAGGACATTACATTAGTGTCCTACACCCCGAAAAAGAATAAAGTGGTTATAGCTATGTCCACTTTACACCATGATGATAGAATTGATGAGACCACGGGAGATAAAAAGAAGCCTGAAATTATAACATTTTATAATGGTACAAAAGCAGGAGTAGATGTTATCGATGAACTCTGCGCTACTTACGATGTTTCGCGTAACAGCAAGCGGTGGCCTATGACCATCTTTTATGGGATACTAAACATAGCTGCTTCAAACGGAACTATTATTTTTCGGGAAAACAAAAATGAAAACATAAAGCGAACAGAGTTTATTCGTAATCTAGGGTTAGCTCTGGTGTATGAACATTTACGATTACGGAAAGACCAAAAAAACATTTCAGTCTATATTCGAAAAAGGATCTGTTCGCAAATTAATGAAGAACCAAGTCGTTCACTTCAGAATAGTACTGGGCGATATACGAGATGTGCTGATTGTCCAAGGAAAAAAGATCGAAAGACAAAGCACTCTTGCTCAACATGTGGGAAGGCCATATGTACAGAGCATGCAAAATATTCCTGCAAAAATTGTTGTGATGATGACCCTAGTTCCTAAGCTGTTCCAAAGTATTATGATAGTTTTTTTTATTTCTAATTCAAAGACTGATGTTTTTTTCTTAATTAAGTAGTTGTTGTTTAAAGTAAAATTTTGTTTTTGTTTATTTTAGAGGTTTATTAAGATAAGGCCTATTTTTGATTAAAAAAACTCAGTTTCTTATATTTTCCTAAATAATAATAAAAAATTATTAAAATATTAAAGTTTTTTCATTAAAAGCTGTTTATTGTTTATATTAATATCACAAAACATAAGATTAGAACTAAATTTATCGATATTATGATATTTATGGCCAATTTAATAAGTGGGCATGTCAAACCCCACCACATACTCATTGTTACATTTTGCCACCACAGCCTCGCCGGGTTAAAAGAATTTTATTTTTTTACAACGATAAGTAATTTTAAACAACAATCAAAGGTTAAAAATTTAAATTATTATGAAGAACATATTAAAATAATTTATAAATAGGTGTTTCTGGATTTTTTTATTTATTTTCTGTTATCATTTTCTTTGTTAGACGAAACTTTCAAAATATCGTGTCTTTCTGAATTCAAAACTTGAAAAAATTGACAAACATTATTCTGCAGTGCATTGAACCAGATTTACAGACACACAAACAATATTAATATTTTTAAAAGTGCAATGCCACTCCACTGAATTTTTTTCAATTTGAAGTAGTTTTAGTAAAAACTATAGTAGGTAGGAATACACGAAGAGCTAAAAAACACCAGAAATCGTTTAGTAATAAAATTATATATTAAGGTAAGCTAAGCACATGAAATCAACAATTGTAGACACCTATATTTAATAATGGAAAATTGATGAATTTGGAACAAAGAACGGACAAATTACTGAAATAAATTGGACTGCGCATCAATTTAGCTTAGTTCGCTCCTCAAAGAACCTTTCTCTGGGTTAAATAATAAAATGATGGAATATAGAATGTGATCTAGTAACATTAAAAAAATTGAATTCAAATTCAAATCTTTTATTTTCACACAAACTGAATTTATACTGTCATACTTACGTTCTCTCGTTGGCTGTATATTGGTTTGCATAGTTGCCTTCAAATTTTTGATCGGTTTCAGTTCTCGGTTTTAGAAACTAAAAAATATATTTTTACTATTTTAAAATTTTAATCCTGTTATTTTACTAGTCAATGAGGCAACCATCTTTCAAGATATTTTTAATAAAAAAAAACTCTTCTAAATTCTTTCATATACAAAAATAAATTACATATTGTGAAAATTATTTACCGCCTGGATTAATGAAAAAATATTCTATTCTGCTCTCATGATAAAATTACGATATACAAGAATTTTATATTAAAATCAAACTCCTGGAAACATTGATGGCAACTTTAATATTTTACCGATTCCGCTTCATATGGCGACGAGAGCTCACGTGAAATATCATCAACTCGATTACAGACTGGAAAAATATATATTTTCTGTTGACATTTGTGCGATTGGAATTTTTGCCATCAGATAGAGTTTTTAATCAATTTAAATGACTTTTTTCGTTTATTTTTAACCATTTAACTAATTATAATAAAACTAGCAGTTAAAAACCCGCTCCGCGGGTTTTTTTCTGCTAGGCCCTGCGGGCGGCACTTGGTTGGGCTTCGCCCAGTTTAAGTGATACTAACAACAGTTACATTTAATAGGTAGATATTAGGTCATTCACAGAGAGAGGGTGAGTATATATTGTTAAAACACGGAACAGGAAGGCGTTTAGGCATAATAAGAATGACAGTTGTTTGGGTAAAACTTTACCTTTCCCGAATAATTGCCTAAATGGCTAAAGGTAAATTAGTATAGGTAAATATTCGGAATCGCTGGACACGGAAAATAGGAAATATTTTTAAATAATACCTTCTGATTTACCTTAATTACTATAAAAGGAATCGAACAGCATTTGGGAAAATTTTAATTTTAGCTTTTTAATTTTTAATTACGTAAAATGAAAATTCGCTTTCGCTGTATGGGATGACAGCCTGAATAATTTCTGTTGATAACATTTTCTTTTGTCGGTATTCCTGAAACGAAAGCAAATTTTAATTTTACGTAATTAAAAATTAAAATGCTTAAATTCAAAAATTCCCGAATGCATTCAGATTCCTTCTATATTAATTAAGGTAAATCCGAAGGTTTTACTTAAAAATATTTCGTATTATCCTTGTCCAGCGTTTCCGAATAATACCTTAATGTATATTATACACGGTGTCCGGAAACTCGTAGTACAAGCGGGGAACTGGAGAATCTACACCACATGGGGAACCCAAAAAAACATAAAGTTTTTTAATTTGAGCATTTTCAAAAAAAGAAAAAAAAAAACCAAAAAAAAATATTTTTCGGCTATTTTAGGGTTAAAGTTTTTTCTGGTGTTTAGGAATGAATAACAGATGTTTTAACCCTGCAGAGCAGAAATATTTTATGATTACACCGGGTTAAATGAAGGGTGATTTCAAAATAATGCTTCAAATCCGAGTTTCTTCATTTGTTTTACTTTCAAATAGTTTTAATTAGTTGGGTACTTTGATCTTCAGTAATAATTTATAAGAATTTGATTAAAAAAAAAAAAAAATCAACTTCAAACTCGATTTACTCGATAACGAAAGCTCAAATAAAAAAAAATATATACTACAAAATCGACTCCAAATGTGATGTAGATTCACCAGTTTCCCGCTTGTACTACGAGTTTCCGGACACCCTGTATAAATATTTATACCTGGCAAAATGATTGTTTTGTTATACATATAAGTACATGTCAGATTAGAGATTTGTTGGCTAATTTTACAATCAACGAAGCGTTTCTATCTTCCGATTGTCTTTCATGTTATTTTATTGGGTTGGCAGTGCCTATACTTTCGCGTATATCATATCGGTGTTCTGTCAAAATAATGCGAAATTATTATTTACGTAAATAATATTAAATATCAATATTTTTCAAAATCGTACATGCAAAGAGTTGTTGTTTATTGTCATTAAGTTGAATCAAATGTTTGTTTTATTTGTAAATGCGTATTAAAACGGTAGTTTCACGTAAATAATTACCGTTGTTTCAATAAATGAAGTTGTACGTATTTGTATATCGCTCTTATGCGCTCTGTCGGCCAATAGAGAAACTACCCCAGCGGCCGGTAAAGGAGGGATTGACACTTTTAAGGAACCTTGGAATGGTTGATTCTTCAAATATATAAAATGTAAATGTGGATAATTTTTACTGTGACGTAATTAATCCAATGGATTGAGAACTTTCTAAAACATATTTTCTTTGATATTATCCAAAAATTATATGAGCAGAAACGATGTTTTTGAAGAAATCTGGTAATCCTATTTTAGTATGAAATTGGGTCTTAATTTTCAAGTTAGCGGAATTTAACCAAAACAAATTATTTGAATTCGACCAATCAGAGGGCCCAGACCGTCCAGACGATCGCATAATAATATTATAGATGCCATTGCAAAGTTTAAATAAACTTCCAGAAGAAATCTTTTTATTTTGCATATTTAAATATCGCGCCAGCCCCTTGGTTCGTTCTTTCACCGCCAGAGGAGCGCTCTGTCGGCTATCTATTGACGCGGTGCGTATCGGCCATGTTGAATGAACGCGTGCTTTTTTCGTCAAACGTCAAACGTAATCACGTAATTGTGGATAATTTTCACTGTAATGTAATTAATCCAATGGATCATGAACTTTCTAAAACATATTTTCTTCGATATTATCCAAAAATTGTATGAGCAGAAACGATATTTTTGAAGAAATATCGTATTACATGTGGCGATTCTATTTCAGTATGAAATCGTGTCTTAATCTTTAAAGTCTTATTTAACCACAATTTGAATTTGACCAATCACAGGGCCTACATCGTCCAGACGCTGGGACAATAATACTATTAGATAATACTAATAAATGGTCAAATTTTGTCATCTATTCACCCCGGGATCGTTTGAAGCTGGTTATTGTAGGAAGCATTTTCTAAAAAGAGATGTCTAAAATGCTGGTTATTATTAGTAGTACAATAAAATACCCCTTGTAGCTGGGAGGCGAGCAGTTTTTAGTACATATTATATACCCTATGACTACGTAATAAAGCTTCAAATTAGAACAGGTTTATGAGATGTTTGTTTATCCAACGATGTAAACAAAAAATTACCGTTAGATTTCCATCTTCATTGGATGGCGTTCTTTTGGAAAGGAAAACTCAGATGATCCACAGGTAAAACGGGTAAGAACCGCTAGAAATTAATAAAACTCGATGTATTTATGGCCGCCAGATGGTTCATTGAAGACGAAGATTTTTTTCGTCTATGAATTCAAATACACACACAACATGCATATAGCACGCAACAGAACAGAACTTACTGTAGTAATATTATGAACATGCCCATATTTTTGTGTTGATAGTATTTTTATATTTTAAATACGAAATAAATTAATCACCAAACGCAGAGCTTAAAAATGATCTTCTTGCAACTAAAGTACATTTATGTAATAACTTCCAGGAAATTTCGAAAAGCCATTTTTATTTGCCAGCAACAAAACATCGGCTTAAATCACCCGCTAGTTCCTCGTCTGGGAAGATTTTTATACTTAGGAAGCAAATAAACAGTAGTTTGTGTTTGTACAGCGGCGGTGCAAGTCTCGGGCCCTATCTGCACTGGAGAGCATAAAAATAAACCTAATCAGATTAAATGTAGCGCGCAAAGTGTTTCCGTCTCGTGCCCCGGCAGTGGGCTCTACTTCTAACAAGATAGTATAGTATATAAATATATTGTACGTTTGTGTTGTAGTTTTATGTTGAAGTGATCTATTCACGCAAGAGGGGCGCGTGGTGTGCTTTCGTTGAGGCTTACTGTCACAATTGGAATCCCTATGCATTCATTAGGAAAAATAACAAGTTTTCAAGCGTAAAAAAAGTTGAATTCAAATCTTGACGGATTAAATCAGATAAAAATAAAAACTTCATCACATTGTGTGTGGTCGCAAATTTGTTGTTTTTGGATACTGAGATTTTTTCAAGGAAGTAGAAATAACAATCCCTTTCAAAACTGTTGTTTGTCAAGAATACCGATGAATCTTTAAATAAACAATGCATATTGTCTTATGTGAGTACAAACTACAAAATAATTTAAAATAGCTTTTATGCCATCAAATTCAAATAATATTACTTTCGTAATGTTTAAGCTAAAAGAAAATAATAAAAGTTTATTCCAAAATGTACGCAGTGGTGTAATGTAATGCAATACATTTCCATATTTTGAAATGACAAAAAAGGAAATCAGATAAATTTTAAGAAAAATAAATTAGTTAAAATAACGAAATATATAGAAAGGTTAATTAAATAAAAACAGAAAACCAAAAAAAAACAATAAAATAAAATAGAATGATAAAATAATGTCAAAACAGAAAAAATCACTTTTGTGAAGGAAAACCAACTTTCAGCAGTAATTGCTGATTCGACTGAAAAAGCTAGCTGGAATTCGTACTACTAGCCATTATGCGACATCGATTAATAAAATTGGTGGTTTTAAACCGCCATACTAAAACGAGACCTCTTACTTGGAAAAAGTTGGTATAGCTACGATGGTTTGGATTCATTGGACGGCGGCAGTTTGGGAGTAACTTTTCCCATTTCTGTTACACTAATGGCCGCTAAGTATCGCATTTCCTGCATAAAGTATATGTGCTCTTCCGCGCTATTCTCTGCGCCACTGCCATATTATTTCCACGGCGCTTTACCCCGTGATGAAAGACTCATAAACATCATGGTGCATCGGTGATTCATTCTGGGTTACTCCCTAATGGCAGATTATTTTAATGAAATTCACATACGACCTTTGACGCAATTTATATTGAAAGAGGTTAACTTATATGTGCCAAACAAATATACTCGTGGAAGATACCACGCACTTCTATGTGCGGCGAGGACTTCTGCCCATCAGAACTCGCCGATCAACAAAGCGATTCAACTGCTTAACGATTCTGCATTGACCGTCCACATTGTTAACGTGACTTACAGACAGTAGTTTAGCAACAATCTTTGGGCGCTAGTCACAACATATACATATATCTACATCAAATTTGTAATCTTCTCCGTAATATATTGGTGCATTTTATAGAGAGCATGAATAAATACATAAACATATTTATCGCTTTTCCGCGTTGCTCTCCACCCAACTAAATATTATTTCAAAGGTGCTTTGCCTCACTTATACATTTTTGATTCATTTCAGGTTTTTCGGTTAATCTTTCGGCATCACTGCCAAATTATTTCAATCTGTCATCTTTATAAGTCACTCCCCGATGGCATGTTGACGATATTCATTAATTCCTCAGATGACGCGTCCGCGTTATTATCTACGTGAAAATAATAACACGCCCCTTTTCCCCGTGACACATCGCGATGCAGCGGTAAATCTTCATAGATTACTTCATAATGTTTTATTTTATCGAACGCAACAATTATATTACTCTTCAATGTTACCTTTCCCACTTTACTACCACTATTTTTATTTCCATGGTTCTTTGCACCAAGCTGAATAGCTTAAAACAACGTTAATTTATCGTTTATTCCTCCCAGATCTGAGGGCAGCATGTCATGATGGAATGCAGATTTCTTTGGTTTACCCTCCAGCGTTATTCTCTGAACCATTGCCATATTATTTCCAAGGCGCTTTGCGCAGTGATGAAAGACGTAAATACATCACGATGTATTGGTCATTCCATCCTGGTCCCTCCCTCTACCCGAAGGTAGGTTATCTTGATGGACTGCAGCATTCTGCTTGTTGACCAGAGTCTTCCACTAAACTTTGAGTTTCCGGTTTGGGAAGATTTGACGTAAGCTCCTATCGCTTCCCACAACTATTAATTATAGCATACCAACAAGGGTGCTAGGGTGCTAGAATATTTGCTCGGGTAATTATGAATAGCAGCATTTCTCAGGTTTCAACTACAACAAAGCAGTTTTTTTAGCAGAACTTAGCAGAACAGAGTCTGGAATTCATCGCACAGCATAAATTACTTCTAATTATATCAGCGACATTTAGAGTATTAATTAAATTTAATATTGATTGCAGGGTATATAGCGATTTACACTAGAAAAAATTTACATAGTTATGAGTTTTAAAGCTTGCAAGTTTTAAAATTACCGACGAAAGTGAAAAATATATTTTCATGAAATTTGGGTTGCGCTAAGCAGTGAAATTGTGAAAAGCAACAAAAAAATATTCATGCTCTTTGTATTACTAAACAATTAATCGTTCTTCTTCGTCTACAGTTTTAAATTCTTATTATTTAACTTGAATTGCAATTACTACCTTGCAGCAACATTTTGTAGGATTATGTTATTAGCATCTACTTAGATATTTTACGGAGAAAAAAAAGTATCCAGAATACGAACCGATGAATGCTATTTCGGTTTGAGGCAAATTCTCTAAAATACATAAATGCCTTTATTTGATCACAACAAATGTAATCCACATTTTGTTTTTTTAAATTAACCCAAACAGAAGAATATATTATTTTGTTAGGTTATTGCTTTATAAAATACTCCGCCTAACGCGATTGTGGTATGCACCACTAAGTATAACAAATACTGTAATATCCTATTTGAACTATGGTAAAGGTACTGAGAAATTGTAAGTGCCCACTAGTCGCAACCGAAGAGTAATGGTAACTTGAATTTGAAGTGAGTAGTTACGCCCCCGACTCCATAAATAAGTAAATTGATCTGCATGTCATATTGTGATTATTTTCCTTCCAATGTCTTTTTATTTGTTTATTGAACGTCCCTAGGCCTTTTACAGACATAATACAAAGAAAATAATGCAGAAAAGTAACTCCATATAGAACATATCATTAGATACAACAAATACTTTTCATGTTAATTTGTAGTTACACTGTCGTAGTATTTGCATAAATAAGTATAACAAGTTTATAATGAAATTTGTATATTTTATAGAATATATTCACATAAACGAGAAAAACAGAAGGAAATATTTTTAATTTATCAGACATCGACCAACTTCATTTTGCACATCCAGAGTTATAACCAAAGATATTAGTTCTAATTTATTTAATTATATTACAACTTATAATTTCATTAAATAAATCAGAATTATTGCTGAACCTTTCGAGTGTGTAGAAGGCAAAGACTATCATGATGACCTCTTATGCAGTTCAACTGCTTTGTGGCAGTTACATTGACGGCCTGCATAGTCCAGGGGTAAGGCTCTCGACCACAAATCAGGTCCAGGGTTCGAATTCCGGCGTGTACAAGTAAATTTTTAATTGCGTTGTTTTACAATTAACTGACCAGATTTGAATTATCCAGCTACTTCCCCACTTTTCTCTTCCTCTTCTCCTTTTCCTCCCACGACCTTCAGCCTAACAATATATCCCAAATTATTTAACTGGCTCCAGACGGTCGGGAGTAGTTTGAAAAATAAAATGATTAAAAACTGCTCCAATATGCCCAGCAAAAATTCTGGTGATCATATTTTATATAGCCGCTACCATTGATATTCTATATCTGCTACCAACTTATATAAAGCAGTCGTGCACAATAGGACGAGAGATTTGCTTTACATTAGCATGTCTATCATTTATTGGTTCTATGGCTTGCACTTGAAACTTCTAGTTTAGGTATTAGCTGTCTGCCGAATAAATAGAAATTCGCCAATATTTTTAACGCGTAATCGAAGAATTATTGGCAGGCACTCGTTAACTACATTTAATCCTAATAAATTCCTACCTAACCTAGACTTTATAAAAATAAAAAAGTACCATTCAAATAAAATTGGATAGGTTTATCCAAGACTCTATTTAGGATGTAAAATTATTTTGGTAGAATCTTGCAATCACACCAAAAATATGGCAGCCAAGGAAAGGGAAATAATTGAAGATAACGTTAGTAATTAAAAAAAAAAAATGGTAGATACCCGTACAAATGTCGGAATGTAATTTGCGATCGTTACTTTTTACATTTTCTGTGTCTTTTCGCTTTCATATTTTCACTGAGAGTTTCTTATATTATTTTTTGTATTGAAGAAAAGGGTAATTACAAATAAAATAGTATTTACATTGGGTTTCTACAATTATGAGTTTTAAATGCTACTCTTCCATGGAAGCGTTAGCTTGTGTTTGGACAAGTGCACAGATAATTATTGTAGTTATTTATAAGTAATTATGATAGGTACATGCATTAAGTACATTGTAGTGAGAAAACAAAAAAAATATATTACATGTTTGGTAAATATGATATAAATTTATATGTAGGTTATTTTTAAAATAAACTTATGTGGAAACAGTTTTGGTGATAAGATTGTCTTTAAAATATTTCTTCACAGTGTTTAATGTTTGGATTTTGTCATCAATGCTTCTAGTTTCTTCTGACGGAAGAAATTTTTCGCTTAGAAAGTGTAATACTTTTATGAAAACGAAGTAGGTATTTAATTTTGGGCCTGTATCCTTTTCAATGATTAAATACACACCTTCTTTATATTTTGTTCATTGTTTTATTTGTTCTCAACAAAGCAGCAGGAATAATATTTTCCGATACAACTACAACTTTTAATATCATCTTTAATCGGGACAAAATGGATATACCTAATTATGAAAAAAATGTCTTAGTATTATCAAAGGATTAAAACTGATCTAAAAGTTGCTGTGATGTCTCATGTCACTCGGTTAGTGGAAGATCCTGCCTTTCAAATCTCGACGGTTAATCTTTGTGTGAAATGGTTTTCTAAGACTTTAAATGTACTTACATTACTATTGACTAGCATTACCGCACGGTTTAGGCAGTTTAATGCACATGTAAAGGCAACATAGTTTTTGTAGGAAATAATGCAGAGAGTTGAAAACAGTGTTGCGTTAACTTTGAAATTCCATTCATTGACACCAAAGAGACCAGATTTAAATAGATTTCGCTGCTCAGACGACTCTGGTCAAATGTATAATGGGTTGATGTATTGTTTTATTTGTGAAAAACTTCATATTTGTACAAATTATCACAAAATAGTACCAAATTAAGATTATTGTAAAAAGCAATTTAAAAAAATACTGTTTTTAAATCTATTTTGTCTCTATGGATATCTACAGGTCGTCCAGGTATAAATTGAACTTCAGGAGGATTTTACACAATGGTATTCTACTTAATTTTGTATATTCATTTTTCCAAATAAACAATTTTACCTGAAAACCACAAGAAAACGTTGGAATTTCGAAGAAAGTAATTTTTCTTTTTAACTTATGATATCATGAAGTCACCTCTCGAAGTTAGTTCTTGAGTTGAGCTTGTCCACCGCTGGACACCTTGTATAAACTAGGTACGTAAAATCAAAAATATATATCCTTAAGATGAACGGCTGCGCGGTATTTTCCATACAAAACTTAATTTTGGATTTGAGACCAAAATACTTAACCAAACTAAGTATATTTTTATTCAAAGGGTATAGTAAATATCTAGTAACAATATGTAGATACTAATTTATTTATTAATGTTTTAAATTATAAACAATAAGATAAAAAAATTAAAATTTTCAAGATTTAGAGGCAACCTTGGCGAGATAATATTAATTATTTAAAATTTATCTGACCCATCTTAAAACCAACTACTGTAAAAACTGCGGTTTTGGGAAAAAAAATTTAATTAATATTCGACAAATTTGTTTATCTACGTCAATTTTTAAGTCAAATTTAATAATAATACTCACAAAGAAGTTAATGAATTTTTTTTAAATAATAATTATTAGCTCGTAATATTTGCAAAAGTTGCCTCAAAATGATGACAAATGACCTTAATTTTATAATTTGAAAACCAAATAATAAAGTAGCACACATCAGAAAAATATTTGCTACACCCTTTTATTAAAAAAAATCAGTTCAGTTAAGTATTTTGCAGAAAATCGGAAAGCAAAATACCGCGCAGCCGTTCTCCTTAAGCTCGTAAAATTAACTAAGCAAATATTGACAATTACATAATTTCAAAATATTCATTTCAATTTCACACTAGTTTAAACTCCAGACCTGGACCTATTCTCAATCCTGCTACTGAGCACT
Source organism: Hesperophylax consimilis (assembly GCF_061612785.1). NCBI lineage: Eukaryota > Metazoa > Arthropoda > Insecta > Trichoptera > Limnephilidae > Hesperophylax > Hesperophylax consimilis. The sequence continues at coordinate 10,941,436 of NC_142844.1, forward strand.
GTCCAAAATAACTCCATGGTAATTCTAAGCTTTCTGTCTATTAACGTACTGAGTGATGGCTTAGGACGTGACGGCTGCGTGCGCAGGTTAGGTACCGGCCATTAGTCAACGCTCAGCAGATGGATGGCCTACACTACTTCTAGCTCCTTGGCATTGATTTACTATGGAGGGGGGGATTCCCCTTTATATTGCTATCGAAGACATCTGTGGACTCGGACAATTGAATGTTGTCGCGCATCGGGAAGCAAACTTGATTATTTACAGATAAATGTATGAGCAAATAGGCCCACTTACATAATATATATCTATGTAACGCCATATGTGTGAACAAATATTTAAGTCAGGTAGGTACTTCTAGTTTTCGAATTCGCGTAATATATCTTTCTCCTTTTTTCGATCATTCTCTCTACATGCCCAAGCCATCTAAGTGTCCCTTTCTTAATCTAACTCATTACGCTTACATCAGTCTTGCATTTCTCTAATTTCTCACACAATCATATTTGGTTTTACCACTCAAACGCCCCATGGATCTCATTTTTACAGCATTCAGTCTACTTCCATCCTACCTTTGCACACATCAGGGTAGGTACAAGCACTCCATTGTGGACTGCTAGCTTCGCTTCTTTGACATGTTTTTAATAGACAACGTTTCCTGCATTTACCCTTCTTTCAATATCTGCCTTTCCGTCTCTCGTACGGTAATTAAATGTTTTAAATCTTCAATTGAATATACAAACCCTATTAAAGCTTATAAATCTCCTTTAAATATGTAATCAAAAAAGAAAATAATATCAAAAACTCTCTATGAAATATAAAATAGAAAAAGACAATCAAATAAAAAGGTAACGATCGTAACTCCGAGTTGTGGTCCCGGTGAGTCTGGAGAATCTGGATTCAAGTCCAGTTAGGTAACTTTTTTAATTTTTCTGCGTCTTTATTTTATTGCATATTTAATTGAGAGATGTACATTATCTTCTTAAAAAATAGTCCCCTAGCAAAACTACCGCTACTTTCTTTCCTAATTGTGGGACAATAAAGAGAGGTGTTCGACTACATAAGTGTTGAGTGAAACAGGTATATTATAGAAGTTAAGTCTCTTAAAAAATATAACTTAAAAATTATCTGTTGCGTATGAATCACATGTGGGTATGTATAGTTTAATTGCTTTTTTAAAGCTATTTTTTATTAACGTCAGTAAATTGAAGCATATTTAACAACTATTTATCTACTGGTAATTGGACCACATTTACAGAACTGTTTTGAGATGACGTGAGAAAAATTTTCGATTAATTTTTTCAACTATTCAAAAATGATATGAACAGTAAGTATTTTAGTGTATTGTTCAAAAAAGCACAAATTTAAAACGAAAAATCAATTTGAAACAAGTTTTATTCATTATATTTAATATAGGTAAAATTCATACACAAATTGGTCACTCGGACGCCAACTAAGCAGAAATTTAAAATAAATATATTATTATTTTTATCGGGATAAGATTGCGAATCATTGAAATTCGACTGGCAAAATATCCAGAAGGATGCCATTGCCAACGATATTGAATGTGATCCTTACTATGTTCGACGAAACCCCTTTTCATTCTAAGATTCAATGAAAAACCCAATAGAAATGGATTACGTCTATCCACAGGAATGATTTTTGTTTTGGTTTTGATAGATTAAATCCCTATCAAAAGGGACCCGGGAGCAAAGCAATTGGTGAATCACGATGCATGATATCATAATTACCTAGCTACCGAGAAATCCCGCCCTAAGTTTATATGATACATTCACACTTTCAGCGATCTATATATATAAACTAACAATACTTATGCTAACAATGGGGTTGTTTTTATGACCTGTAATGTTTTCCCGTCTCCCCTCTTACTTCTTATAACGTTAACGAATTAACATTTTGTTCGTTTGGTTTTATTTGCAACTTCCCGCGGTTTATCAACCCTTCAATCTTAACGAATTAATATGTCACGTTGTGTCAATTTTTTGTTTCGACAGGGATTAATTCATTGAAGGATCATTTTAATTGGTTGTGGTAACTTTGGTTCTTTTTAGATGAGGCGTGTTACATTCTGTATGGTTTGAAAATAAGACAATGACCGACTACCCTGATTTTAACTACCTTTTCCTACCTTGTTTGCTCGCCCAAACGTTTCCGGTTGCTGCAGTTGATAATGTGCTAATATAATGAGACAATTAATTACAAATTAAGTACATAAAATTCACTATAGACAATTCAATTCAAGATGCACAAGATTCTAAGTTAATGATTTGACTATGGATTGTTAGTTTTGTGAGTTATTTCTATGAGTAGGTATTTTCGGGAATAGCTAGAGACAAAACATGTGTTGCTTTCGATTGGTCTCCGTCCAAATCCCACCCATCAACGTGACCAGCTCGAGAGCAGCCAAGTTGATGGTCCAATCCCAACACCTCCAGAAATGAATTGAATATCGCTCAGCGACAGATGAAATAATGATATGTTTTGCCTCCTGCCGGAGGGTGATGAAGGTGGAATGTGGGTCCTTGGTGGTAACTGTTGATGTTGATGTTGATGATGAATGATGAAGATTCATCTTATACCGTTAGGTACAAGGGGCTGCTCCGGTCCGGTGGCATGATAGCCTGGTGTCAGGAACCATTTGGGCCACGTGGGTAGCGCGAGGTTTAGGTCGCGTCAACCTCCCCCAAATCGATGATGAGTTGAGCTTCGCCAGCATGCCGAAAATTAGGAGTCCACTCTACTAACCTCAAACATAAACATATACTGAAGTGGTTTGCATCAGCAACGTCAGGAGTTCGGGAGTCCCGTGAACACCCCTCTGGTTTACGCTCGTAAGAATAATGATGAATTCAGCTTCAGTTTGTTCGACTTCGCCTCTGCAGTCACGCTACTCCAAATAGCTCCTGGCTCCAGTCTATACAGCTTCTCGTTCCAGTAGAGGTAATGACACATATTTATCATATGTACAATACAAAACATACTTCAAGTCTTTCGTCCACACTCAAAATAGTCACGTCAATATTTAATTTGGATGAGGGCGTCCATCCGACATAACGAATGTTTCCTAGACGGGAGATTTTACCCCACTTCAAAGTCATGGTCATTCGCTCTATCGTTTGTCACCCTCCGTTCGCTTCAAATATCAAAGAATGGTAGAAATTGATATCCTCGACTTCCGGCGCTAAGGATCAGGGATACTGGAATCATCAGGTCGTGAATCTGAAATCATCCGATCTCCGTCAGCTCAAACGGTTTCAGTCGGAGTCAATTTCCAACCTAATTCTGGATGACTTCTCCTCCTATAATGGGGTAAGTACTTATTGAATTTGACAGGAAGGACGTCAGAAAGCGCCGAAACAACTTCATATTCGTCACGATCCCTTCGTTCTGTCAGCGAGAAAATCCTCCTCACACGCCAGCCAAGAATAGCATAGCCCTTATCCGCTTTGTTCCTTCGTCTACCAGCTAACTCAAGTAGGAAAGCCCATTAGCAATTTTCGTTCCCTTCGATCTGAACTCAGTGAAAGCGTCCTCTCACCAGCTGAAAATACTCGAAACAGGGGTCTATTCCGGGTGACTATCTAAGGTTGGTCCGCCAACACCTTCGACAGAAACCGGTGCTTGTACGGGAATAACTCAACCACACCAATAGCAGGGGAAAAAGCCGGCGCTGCTATACTAAAATAGACGTTATATCGGTATCCAGGGTTATCGACTTTGCTAACACAAGAGTCCCTATTAGGCAAGCCAAATTACAAATTTCGTTCCCTTCGCTTTTGTCGCTTTGGTAAGATAGGACAGCCTACGGAAAATTCGTACACTCCGTCCCCGTCAAACTTATGAAAAATGAAAATCTCACTTCATAGAATAGGAATGCCAGACAGATGAATTCTCCCGGCGGCTAGCTGTAACCCGCTGCGTTATCCCGATTCAAAATGAATGAAAAGAGTGATGTTTGAATAAGTTATATTTAATTAAATATATTTTATGAATTCCGTATAACCTAATCGTTAAATATTATTACTGGAGAATTATTAAATCATCTTAAATTGCAGAAAACAAAATTGTCTAGCTCATAAACAATGTCTATTGTTGAATGATCTTAAGCGGCTTCAGGGTAACCGCTCTTAGTCCTTTTGTAATCGCCAAGACCCGGTCACTTCAACGCATTAGGTGATTTATGGCCTCCCTTGCTAACAGGTCCGGACCTATAGTGCTCAAGTTAAATACCCTTACTTCAAAATACAATTGGACTATTCGGTTTACATTAAGGAAATAAGTGTTAATAATTAGATTATAATAGACTTACCGATACATCTTAGTGTCAACAATCCAAATAATTATAAAAAAACAAACACAGTCACATGCAGAAAACTCATGCTGTTAGAAAACCGCACCTTCTACACTAAAAGATTTTAGCCGTGTTTGCGTCCCGACGATTAATTCTTGTTGACGCGCTTCTTAGTTTTTACTAACTCGACTATCTTAAAACGCTGACCGATCCTGATTATTCCTGACCGTCTCCCACCGTTTTCAAAACCTGACTATCAAAACTGACTACCCGCCCGCGCTCCTTAACCACGACTATCGACTTGCTTCTTCCGACCTTCAACGCTGACTGTCTTGACCGTCTCCCCGCGCTTTCAAATCCAGACTCCCAAAAACAGACTACCCGCCCGCGCTCCTTAACCACGACTATCGACTTGCTTCTTCCGACCTTCAACGCTGACTGCCTTGACCGTCTCCCCGCGCTTTCAAATCCAGACTCCCCCTTCTCAAACCAACCCCCCAAATCACCATATGCGATTTCTAATTTATGTTCTTTTGAATTCTGAATGCTTTTTGTTTTCAAAAGACAGAAATGCACTAAAGGAACACATCAATTATGGCCCTAGAACCTGTCACATTAATTTTAAATCGTCTCAAAACCAATAAATTGTTACTCCTCCAGTGAAATGTCTAACTCTTTGTTCAAAGGATGAAACTTGACTACCCCCAGTCCAGTGGCGTGTTGGCCCACCAGCATTTTAGCTCGGCTTACTATTATCAACCACCATCACGGAGGTCTCTGCCGATACAGTGCATGTTCCCATTTTTTTTTCTCTCTACCCTAATAAATCTAAACACTTGTTTTAAAATCAGTTGTCCAACATCTGGTAATCTCCTATGTCGTGACACCAACTGAAAATTTCTTTCCCACCATAATAAATCAACAATAAAAAAAAATTATCCCAGGGCGAGTCCATCACAGACCTGAGTCATATAGAAGAAATGTATTCAAATAGCCGCGAATACTGTTCAGTAAAGGAATAGGGAAGTCCACCCCTATGAAATACAGGTAATAATAGGCCATGTAATGATATGTTTAATATTAGCGTATTACAGGGGGTGAACAGATTAAGTTCTGTACACCTTCGTGACGAATTGGCCATTCGGACCCCTAGCAAAACACACTAAAAAGAAGATAAACGGCTTAGTACGAAAAAAGAAATTCAGAAAAAATGGTGCTACGTTATGATAAACGATATTCTGACTAAATCATTTTATTACATTCCCACATTTCGATCGGTTAAATTAGCTTCGAACTAAACTGAGCAGAAACTCATTGAGGTTTGTTCGTGAAACTATGAACATTATGAAAGTTCATAGCTCCATGGTTCTGTTTGTCAATGCAAAGATCGTGTGCGCTTAATGGCAAAGCTGCAGGGTGATATGAATGCATTTAAATTGAGTTTTTGCTTTGCGGAATTTGAGTTTTAAAGTGTACAGAAAATTTTCTACCTAAATAAAAACGAACATAATTATTGTACAGTGTAGTGATTTGAATACAAGGCAATTGCAAGTATAGATAAATTACTCTTTAAAATTGTTTTACTTATACCCTGTTAATATATAATACTTTCTTTACAATATATAATTTACAAAAAAAATTTAACAAAGTATATAACTAATGATATTATAAATATGTACATACACGATGTACCCCCATAATTAAAGTGTGCTTGTGGGTATGGGAGGTGTTTTATTTGTATTTATTTATTTGTTAATCATCAACAACCTGAAGGGCTTTTACATATTATTACAGTTTAAATGATTTGGTGAATTTACAGAACAACCAAATAATGTTTGAAAGATTTAGATTTAAAAAAAATGAAAATAATACATGGTAGTTATCCATATAATCGTAAATTATAATATTATACGAGAAGGAAATAGAAATAAACACATCTTTTAAACTGCAGATTGTGCAAACAATAATATAAAATTATAATACAACGTAGGTTCTAAATCATAATTTACAATAATAATTAATATGATTTTTGTGCAAAATCACCTCAAGAGCGCTGGCACAAATCACCTCAACGGGCTGGCTCAAATCACCTCAAGGGCGCTGGCACAAATCACCTCAACGGGCTGGCTCAAATCACCTCAAGGGCGGTGGCACAAATCACCTCGACGGGCTGGCTCAAATCACCTCGAGGGCGCTGGCACAAATCACCTCAAGGGCTCGGCACAAATCACCTCAAGGGCTCGGCACAAATCACTTCAAGGGCACGGCACAAATGAATAATACGTAATAAGGGAAGGGAAGGGAAAAGAAAATAAAGGAACCAACAGTTTTTACATTGTGGATAAATAAAAATAATATAAAAATGTACTCAATAGTTCCTATGCCATGCTCCAAAATAAAAATAACATTATGTTCGGTAAAAATTGCGTTCGAATATCTCATAAGTACATACAGAGTTAAATTAAATATGCCGATATTTGAGGTGAATATATTTTAAAGTGGATGAAGGTAAGAAACATGAAAGGTGAGAAGCTTGTACCTGATTGTTCCGGAATGATTGTTGCAAAAGATAAATGTTTTTTTTTAATAAAATATGTGTATTATGTTTATTCTAAAAAAGAAAAAAATAAATCACAATATATAACTCTTACACAAAACAACACAATGTACTGAAAAATTTTATTGTTTTTTGATTAGGATTTTAGAAGGTTTACTAAACTGACACAATAAAACCTATAAAATATTTGAAAAAAAGATTTAAAAGTATTTTTAATAACTTGATAATATCAGAGAAAAGTTTGTTATGTAAAAATAATATATCATCTAAGATGTCTGTTAAGCTTTCGAATCTTAGGAATTATCACTCGGCTCTGTTTAGTATCCAATTACCATAAATATTAATTATTCATATTCATAACACATTACACCGATCAATCTCTGACCTATTTCTAATTCGTTATCTAGCAGCTATCATTGGATTACCGTGCTTATAAACATATTTACCTATTTTCCTTTTGACAGTGTGTATTTTGAAGCTACAGTTTTGCATAAAATGTTTATGGTTGTTTAAATACATTGTCATTTTCTCTAACTTTACCTCTTGTAATATGTTTCAATTACATAGCATAAATAACATTGATGTTGGAATAACAAAGAAACTGAAACATGTGGGAGCATTTTAGATATTGGTAGATTTTGTAACGCAGTTAATTAGAGAAATGTGGATGGACCTATTTTGTGCAATGGCAAGGTGAGGAGTTGAAGACAAGCACTGGAAATTATGCCGAGAGCCAAGTTTTCTTTATCACGCCCATGTGTAAGCAGTTGGCGGAGAAAAGATCGGAAACAGATTGCCGCTTGATTCCCGGAAACGAGGAATGAACCCCGTTACCTTAATTCTAGAAGAAATCTTGTAAGAACACGCCTCGAAGAGAATGCTACCTTCAACCAGAAGAACACGCATTTGTTTATTCATTTCTTTTTCGTTCTCTTTGGTTTTATATGCCAAATATATTGATAGTTGTTAGAACTATTTGTTATTATTTTAATACTTTCATTTATCGAGGAAATGAAATCTTCGTCCTTAATCACTTTCATTTATCGATCAAATCGATACTAAAAATAGTATCGATTCGATCCACTAATCCTGAGTTTAATTTGCTTCATGCTTTCGTTATATTTATCACATGTAAAAAGAAAGGTGATATTTTTCTACGTCACATGATTATGTGCCTGACAATTTATTTAATAATGGTTTTCAAATTTAAAATGTATTAATAAAGTAACATTCTGGGATGCTAGGTGAAAGAAAATATATGTTTTTCCAACCGTTAAATGTCTGGGAAATAATATTATTACAAACAAATCAAATGACCCTGAGGAAATTGAGAGATGGAGTAGGGTACTATCAGTTAGTGTTAGAGCAAGTAATCAAGTATGCTGTCGAAGCGTTTACACTTTTGCAATACAAAAAATACACTTTCGGTACATCACGAAACGAAGACTAAATGATATAAGTAGGTATAATGCATCCCAATAGCATAAACAAAAGGTTTCCTATTGCTTACTCTTCCGGCATCCAAGGTAGTGCAGCATTATGAAAATGTTTTTTGCAGAAACGAGTTTGCCGTAAGCACCATTCTATCACCAGGTGGGAAGCCTTTATCGCAGCACAATGTTTAAATATTAAAACAAATCAATCATATTTTTAATTCATGATATGGCTGCTTCGATGTCGTTTGCCTTGGAGATACGAGTCAAATGAGCTACTCCCCAATTCAGAGTTGGGTTCTTTTGTCATAAAAAAACTTAGTTATTGTAATTAGATATAAAAAATTACCTGTATTTTAAAATACATTTTATATTTCTCATTTCTACAGCATTCAGTCTACTTTCATCTTTTCTCTGCCAGTTACATGCCTCACTTCCATACATCAGGGTAGGTACCAGCACTCCATTGTGTACTGCTAGCTTAACATCTTGCGACAACCTTTTTGAGTTACCTTCATTTACCCTTCTTTCAATATCTCTGTCAGCATTCCCATCTCTCGTAAATATACTTCCTAAATACACAAACTCATCCACACGCTCCAAGTATTCCTCATTCGAAACTATATTGCACACTTTTTTCGTACTCTCTCTTTTAAACACCATGACTTTAGACTTATTTACATTCTTCATTAACTCATTCTTTATGCATACTTCGTTCATCCTAGACACGAGAGATTGTAGATTTTCCATTCTGTTAGCAATCAGCACCGAATCATCAGCATACAACAGGAAACATACTTTCAGATTATAGCAATAATAATATTGGACAATTTTTATAGCGCCGCTTTTGTGAGATATCACCTCAGGGGCCCTCAGATTATTCAAATTATAACTCCTTAATAATGTAATTATTACATTATAATATTTAAATATTGAAGACAATATTAGTGATTTTTTAAACGCAAATCTGAAACAGAAAAATCAGAAAAGGAAACGGTCACATCTGGGACTCGAACCCAGGACCCTTGTCTTTCCGGGACAATGCTCTCGGCATGCTATGCTCTCGACAATGCTCAAGAGCATTGTCCCGGAAAGACAAGGGTCCTGGGTTCGAGTCCCAGATGTGACCGTTTCCTTTTCTGATTTTTCTGTTTCAGATTTGCGTTTAAAAAATCACTAATACTGTCTTCAATATTTAAATATTATAATTTGAGGTTTTACTCAATAAGTTATTCCGAAAAATAATAATATTACATTATAACTCCTTTATGTTTTATATGTTTTTTTTTTCTTTTTAATCGTCGTTTCTTACTCGTTTGTTGGAAAGATTTATGTTTTTACGTAAAGTTGCACAACCATCAAAAACCATTTACAATAATTATAATTTTTTTAAGGACGAAGAAAATAATTTTCCGACAATATTACTCGCAAATTAAAGCAAGAATATGCAGAGAACTCTCCTTCCAAGAGTTGGAATAACAGAAGAGAAGATAATCAATCATATATGAAATGATGTTTGAATTTAAATTATACAAAGACTATGTACCAATATAGATAGCGTATATAGAGAGAGATCCATTCTCTCCGCCCACTCTGCAGACAAAAATAACGTGGAGGTTAGTTCGTTAGATATTATAAAATAACGAGTTGATTGATACAATTGATAAAATGTTGTCTGATTCTCCAATAAATCCCGCGTTTCTCTTGGCGAGCGGCCAGGTACCCGAGAGACTATAACACACATCAAAGTTTAATAATGGCCAGATGATACAGTGTGGTGAATGCGCACCGTGTCACTGTTGTGGCCTGATAGGAGGGATCCGTTCAAGCTCCGTTATTAAATTTCAAAGTGAGCCGGCCCCGAAACTTCCTCAAATGAAAGCGAAGGAAATTTAAACTTTAATGAGAGAAAGTTTTAATTTGTATTTAATAATCCCCCCGAACTCATAATGAAATCAATAGCTTCGTGAACAGTCTTTTCTTTTGTGAAATCCTGTTGGACTCACCTTGCTAAGCTGTCCTAAACCATGCAGCCCTGTAATTTTGCCTTCAGTTGTTTGTGTTTTTAAATTATTGTTTGTGTTTACCTGTTTTGATTGTTTCTTAATTTGTAAGCGGGAATAATGAATTATGATAATTAAATCAAGGAAAACGATTTACGGTTTGTTTGAAGAAAGTTCTACTGTTTTATGACTTTCAGTTTGTATTTAAAGGCATTTTCGAGTTAGTAGTAAAATTGTTCACTAAATCATAAAATAGAGAAAAGGCAAATTAAATGGCACAATAAAAGTTGTAGGTAAATAAAATCAACATGTTTAAAAAATATATGCAAGAAGTTACAGTATTAAAAAAATATTATAAACGCTATAAAACGATAGGTCTCCTGAAGTGGTTGGATTTTTTTGGTGCCAGATCGGAAAATAATATGGTTTGGGGAGACCCCTTGACCTCTCCAACAGATCTCTTTTGACTTGCACGGCACTGTGGAGGGATAGATAATTTGTTCATCACTCCTCATCCCTCATACCTTTCTTCCTTCCCAGAACTCGTCTCCACCACACAGCATCCCACTATGTGGACTTAAGATAAAAAAATTAAAAACCAGAAAAAAGACAGAAAAAACCTACTTTTTTAGCGTGCGATCATAATCTCCATCACACTACGTAAGATTGTTTCTCCAATATGCATATATTTTTAAATCATTAATACGTTAATATACATGCACATACACAATACACTAAAACGTTAATATACATGCATACACATAGTACATTAAAACGTTATTATATATGCACATACATAATACATTAAAAAGTTATACATGCACATACATGTATAAAACGATAATTAACGTTATTAAAAACGTTAAAACACTAAAACTTTATTGTACATGCAAATACATAATACACTAAAACGTTATTGTACATGCAAATACATAATACACTAAAAAGTTTTTTTTTCTACGCTTCAAGTCTCGTGAAAATCATGTAGCTAACCGCTTTGTCGCATAGGTTCTCGGAAGGGATATCTTATATTAGAGAGACTAATAGAAATAAACTATTAATTTCAAGCAAAACAACCGAAAAATAAGTATGCGTGAAAAACAGACGTATTTAATGAATAATAAATTTAAAATAATTTCGTAATTTTTCATTAATTTTCCGTTTGTTGTTTTTTTTATAATAACACAAGGAAATACTATTTCATTTCACGCCCTGTCACTGAGTTAAGAGGTTTCCGTTTCTTAAACGGAATGTTGGATAACAATTTGGCAAGATGAAAAGGTGAAAGATCATTAGTACAGCTTTCACTTGGGAAATTTGAAAGTTTCAAAGCGATGGTTATTAGAGTAAAACTTTACACAGAAATAAGAACGGAAAATTTTGTTTAATGCTTCGCGCTTGAGTTGAAATTAAAGACCGTAAGTCAAAAATTTTGCTTCAAGATTAAATGTATGAACATTTCAGTTCAGACCTAAACAGATTACAACTTAAAATGTTGTACCAACGCTCCTTCATGCGATTTTTAAATTAACCTAGACAAAAAGATGCGGTAATACTGGTAAACGACGTGCTTTATAAAATTTTTATCGATGTAAGAAAAATGAAGTAATCTTGATCTGAGAACTTCTGCTGAATTTAAACTGCATGATGATTTCCAAAAGAAAAAAAAATTATATTGTATGTTTTTGTATTTATATGATATGGATAGGCTGATTTTACATAAAATATGCACGTAGAAAATGGGTAGGTACTTTTTATATCAGGATACTGTTAAAAATGTGACATGAAATATTAGTCATTCAGAATATATCTGATTACGTGTTTACGCAGGTGACTTTGTCTGAATAAATATAATGGACGAGATACGAAAATTTTATTATTTTTAAAACACGTGTTCCAACTTCTTCATAACATTTAACTGACGACTCATAACATATTCGTGCTTGAATGGTCGAGGGGTAAGGCTCTCGATTAACAAGCTTAAGGTCGCAGGTCAAACCCCGGCGTGCGCAATAAATTTAATTCGCTCAATTTATGTTATTTCACAATTTATTCAATCAAAATATTAGTATTGTTTTTATATATATTGTCCTTGTGGCACATTCCAGAATGGAAGATGCTCTCAGTATCGCACTGGTCTATGACCACCATTCAGAATTGATAACGATAGCGAATATATTTGATAACGATACTTGAAATGGCTTTAGCCGTGTTTGGTGACCAGATCTGAATAGCAAAGTACTCCACCACCTTTCTCGTGCCCCCATCTTCTTCCCTTTCCCACTACCTTCAGCCTCACAACATACCCCCAATTGGGACGGTTGAGAGCAGTTGGGACTCTTGTACGGTATGACATTTTTTTTTAAAGTTTGTAATAAAATTTGTCAAATAATTTGTTATAGGCCTCCAGTCCCGTTTTTTACAGAAAAATGAATAATTTGACAATATTTTTAATACATTTTATATCAGTAAATTTTCTCCATGTGGTAATCAGCTAGAGTTGATCTGTTAGTCGGGTGTCTCGTAATCTTATCCTTCCACTCTCCCATTTCCTTCACCATTCCTTCGTTAACCTTTAGTGTGCTAAGAAATCCACTGCAGATTTCATAGTAACTCACCGTACTTGCCTCGATGTTATGGTGTTTCGAATCAAAATGCTCCTATCATACTACAATATATTCAGTACGCTTGGTAAGGTAATAACGTATCTTAATATTATTCGACCTTGTCGTTTCATCACCAAATATGGTCAAATAAAATATCGTCATAGTACTGTACTTTTTTACAGGAAATCCTCATTTATATCATACGTATTTTTAACGCTCAGAAAGATTATTTATCTGGAAAATATAATAAAACTAAAAATACTACATTTTTTTATTACGATCACCATATAAAAAAATATTTCTCCGAATATAAGTACCTACTATCCAAGGGAACTACAAAATATAGATATATTTAATATATGTATATATATCTATATCAACTCATTATCTAGTTAAGTTATTACGAAAATAATGGCCTGTGATTGGCGTTATACCCATGCCATTCCATGGGTTAAGCCTTACAAATTTCCTGAAAATGTGAGATGCCATTTTCCCGCTAACTAGACAGTTTCAACATATAGATAGTAATCATGTATATTGTAAATTGGTACGCATATTTAGGTAAATACCCATTACTTTGTTGTCACTAAAATTACGGTTGAATTAGATTATTCTATTATTCTCTGATGGGTACATAGATATGGTGATATTATCTCCTATGTAGATACTATAAGGAAACACTGATTGTATGGGTATATTATCACATTATTATTTATGAGGTCGAGATGTGCTGGAGGGAATGAATAATTTGACGAAGGTTCGGACTTTGCCAAAAATATTCCAATTTGCCTTCGTCGTACGAGTCACTTCCTTATCACCGTCAACCATAATTTTATGTGTCATAAATTAATGGATTCAGGTGTTTTTCCAACCCTTGCACAAAATAACGGTATGATACAGAAACTCGAGTTGATTCACTGAACAACGGGTTACGTGTTACGGCAAGCATCGGGTATTATATTAGTCATTGCCTCGTTATGTGTAGTCAGCTGTCACAAATATTTGCTCCTTTCTAATTCTCATTATTAAATAAGTCGTTTTTTAAACTTCATAAATAAAATTTAAATGAAGGTTCGGTTTGCCGTATTTCTTACAGGTAATTTTTTCAACAGATATTTTTTGTTTGTTTTAATAATAATACATTTACACTTTGCAGGTCTATCTTTATTCTAAATAGAAAATCTGTGTACCTACTGAAGCAGCAAAAATACTAAAATAATGAACTACGTTATCAAAATTGTAAGGTCAATGAAACAGTTTTCTGCTTGCAAAATCGGTTTTAATTTATTTATTTAAAACTATTTAACTAACAAATTAGATATGTTTACTACAAGAAAGAAAGTGACGAGGTGAACTAGAAGACCATGTATTTTGCCGGGTAAAGCCGGGTAGAAAAGATAATAAACTATAAAGTAAAACTCACCCTCTGGCACCAACCAAACGAAAGTCTTACAATAAAATGTTACATTAAGTTGATATATGCGAGTAGCTACATCACATGAGAAACTACATACATTAAGTCATATCTTCAAAGGCTCATCACGAGTGTTCCGCTTAGCAGAACGAAAGCGAAACCGTTTTTTTGTATTATCAGTCTTGCTCCCGGATCAAAGATAAGGCTCTGCTAAAGTAGAAGACATGCGATGACGTCACGTCCGTGACAAAATCAACATCGAGTCAAACAAGGGCGGGCTTGAGTCATGATTGCGATAAAGGGAGCTTTTGTCACGCGAGCTTCGGAATAACCTAACCTAACCAACCAGCGCCAACACAAGAAGCTCGTCATTTGTTGCATTCACACGGTGGTAATGATAATGGTAATGGTCGTATTCATTCAATTAACTACAAGATTGCTGGCTTTGATAATAACAAAAGCAGCATTCGGCCTTAATTCGAACACGTTTTTTCACATTCCCTCGAACTGTGCAGGAAATCGGAAGAACTATTAAATTAGGTAGGTATATACTGTGCTATTACTTTAAAAAAATTGATTTAAATGAAAACATGATCCCTAATATAATAAATTAATTTATGTTTTAGGTTTGAAAACTCTAACGATTCCAAAGAATATCTAATTTATAGCAAAAAACAAAAGAATGTAATATATTCTTATTGTGTGGTAGGCAATTCGCCAAAAAACAATTAGGATTTTAGAATTATGTTTGTGATAACTTTAAAATAATTTTTCGTTTCCTGTTTTCTATTCTTTGTCCAAATAAATATTACGGTTATTTTTGGCCGTTGATTTTTCGTTTGAAAAAACATTTTTTTAGAAAAATAATTAAATGCAAAACAAGAGCATTATTCTTGAATAATTAACTTCTATGAGAGATCCTCCATTCTTTAAAAAAATATTCATTCAGGATTCAGGGGAAACCGCAGTACCTTCTGTTTAAAGTAAAAAAAAGTGAGAGTCCCAACTGCGTGTCTATGGCGTCTATGGCTTCCCCAATTTTTTTTTTTTTTTTTTTTTTTTTTTCTTTATTCATGAAATATTAATGTGTACAGTTTTTACATGCTTTTCGACTACCACACTAGACACACGCCCGTATTATGGTAGTCGAATTGGGGTACGTTATTTTAGTTATTTTAGTTTTAGTTTACTATTTATTTATTGGACAATTTGCATAGCGCCGCTTTTGTGAGATATCACCTCAGGGGCACTTTACAGGTGATGCAGGTATTACAAAAAAAATAAACATCACAAAAGTAAAGTGAAGTTAAGTTAAGTAAAATGAAGTACAGGAACAGGTGGCACGAAGATAGAAGATGGAGGCTCCGCAGCGAGAATCCTAGGTGGTGAAGAAATTGGACCAGCTGCTGCAGCGATAGAGTCCACCGCGTCCACCAACAGTGTCAGCACAAGGTTCGTCATCCTGCCAGGTGTTGTGTCTGCTGCTAATAAAGCACTGACACAATATCCTCACATAGATACCAGACCTTGGCAGCACCGCTGTAACTGAAGGACTGTCACCGTTGTGAGGCTGAAGGTAGTGGGGAGGGCAAGTACCTAGTTATTAAGATGTGACCACAAAACACTGCTAAAGCCATTTCAAGTAACGTTTCGATTTTGAATGGTAGTCTTTCACCAGGGCGATATTAAAATTATCTACCACTGTGGAAATGCCGCATATTACACAATAATTAATATTGTACATTAGGGTGTCCCAAAAAAATTAAAGTTGTTATTTTTGAACGCATACCCTCTAATTTTGTTTTAATAATGACAAAAGACTTATAAAAAAAATTTCGTTTACTTTGGACAACTGCAACCCGTGCCGAATTGCATCGAAAGATGTCAGTACTTGTACATTAAGACGCCAGCGAGCAAACGTGTTGATGAGCTTGTAGTAACTTGCTATTTTGTTAGTAAACGAAAATCACTCGTTCAGGCAAGATGTTGTTAGATTTATGCACTTCTAAAAAGAGTATATATTTTTAATAGGAGTCGTAAAACACCAAATATCGGGTTCTAAACTGCCATCTAATGGACAAGTTCTTGGAGTTTTGTTCTACAATATCCGGAAAGTGAATTTAACTGTCAATATATACCAAATATAGCCATAGTTGGTATTAAAAGCTGTGTTTGAAGTAAAAATCAGTCAAGTGACTACAAATCCTGACATAACACTCTTCAAAAAGTTTCGAGATAACTGTAAAAATGTTGATCCCGATAAAATTCAGAGCTACAGAGAAAATCTCACATTGCACCTAACCGCTTCCGAAATCGATGATTTGTTTGACTTTTACCGTACTGCACTGACAACAAAAATACTTGGGGATGACTATTGAAAGTTTTTAGAGCTCTGTGTGATAGTTTTAGGAGGAGATCCAGCGAGAAAATTTAAGATTCGGCCTCCAGGTGCTCGATGAATGGCAAAGGCGCTTTATTCCTTGAAAATATCATTAATTTGTGCGCAATTTAAAATTACCGGTAAGGATAAGGCGGCACTTTTAGACGTTTGCCTGTTCATAGTAACATCCTATGTCAAGCCATGGCTACAATGTATTATAGCAGTTAAAGCACCTTACCAGGACTTGTGCTTTTTGAAATCGATGAAGGCTTAAGAAAAAAATGATGAAAACATCTCAATGGCAGCGTTATTTCTGTTCAGTAAGCAGTTATTGTTTCTTGACCGATGAAGGATCTATTTTATAGCTGTTTGACGACGCTGTGGATCAAACAACTAAAATAAAAATGTTCGAAATATCAAAAAAAATAATTTATCAACCCATGACAAACGTTACATCCCATCGAAGGAAGATCTTGATGGTAAATTGTATGGTAAGTTTATTAAGTAGTTTAAATTATGTTTTGTATTGAGGTTTTTGTTCATATCATAATTTAGTGACTTTTGTTTCAGAGAAAAATATTTACGACTTCATTTCAGTCAAGAGCAAGTATTTGTTTGATCGTTTGAAAACAGATGCCAGTTTTCTTAACGAATTACCTACGATATGGTCAAATAATGTTTCGTATCAAGAAGTCAGAAAGAAGGTGTCGCCGCTGAGGGTAGTGAATGATACAGCTGAAAGAACTGTTAAGTTAATGCAAGATTTTCATGGCTTAATTTCAATTTCGAAGAGGAACAAAAATAATTTTTGTTACGATGCGTTCAGGAACACCGGAAGATTTATCCTGACTGTAAAAAACAAACTATGAAGAAAAAATTTAATCAATAAACCATTTTTAAATATGAAATACTACATAATTGAACATTTGTGCATTTTTAAATTTTATTTATCCGACAAAAATAAAAGTTGAAAAACCTTCCATATTACCATATGTTTGGCATCAAGTCGGCACGGGTTGCCGGTGTTTAATCAAAATAATATTTATTATATGAGTTATTGGGATCAAATGGAATAAAATAAGAGGGTATGCATATTTAAATTCATGAAAAAAAAATCTTCCTTATGTCCTGGGACACCCTATTGTACATGAATAAATAGTGAAATAACTAAAATTGAGTATAGTAAAATTAATTTGCGTACGCCGGGATTTGGTCCGCAACCTTCAGATTCATAGCTAAAGGTGGTAACCACTCATCCACGGCTGATGTCGTAAGGAAATATGTTATTTGCAAAAAAAACAGTAAGTTAAGAAGAAAATAGAATAAGATGGCGCTGGTTACACACCAAGAGTTAAATATTGTGTCTTTGTTTAACATTGATTACATCTGCTGCACGGTTAAAAAATGTTACACAGCAATCAGTAGATTTTAATCTCGGTTCGACGAAGTGTTTTGCATAAGTTGGTGAAATCTTGTTAGCGCGATCGTTTAGCCGAGGTCCGGCATGTGTAGAGCTGAGTACGAGTAGAGATAGAGAGCAAAGGCATCAGTACTACCACCGGCAGCGGCAGAAGCTACCGTTCTCTCTTCGCTGTTCAATGCAATAACTCGCAGTTTGCGCGGCTACTTCGATCCACTTTACAGTAGATGGGCCACGGATAACCGGGTTTATTCTTGCTCCTTGATTAAAACAGAATGGCAGCAAGCTTCATCCTCTTTAATGGACAAACAATGGCGGAGCGAGCTTCGTTTTCAATAGGTTTTTAGTACTTTGTATCGAAATATTGAACGGTAGAGAAAGAATACAGACGTACAGAGTATAGAGTACGGAGAGTAGGAAGCTTTGTTCTGGTTTAAAAACTCTTTTCGTTTTTGTTAAAGCAATGCTTATTTATTTTGGCATATTGTGCTATGTCCCGGCGCGTAATGAATTGGGGACAACAGTTCAATGTAAGCCATATCAATGAAAATCTGTATCAATAAATTTGACATTTTTCGTTTTGTATTTTTGGATATCATGTATAAAGCCAGTAATGCTTTTCGTTATTTGGATAAACCTAATTTATAACAGAGCAACCTTTAAAATTGTTGTGGGTACGGGAGAAGAGAGACAAATAATATCACATTCTACTGGTTTTTATTTGTAAAACCGCATGAATATTTTTTTATATTTTAGAAATGAAATTCGTGGTGGAAATCCTTTGTCATATTAATATTATTACAAGTAGTTCTGTAAACACTAGAACTCGCGTCGACAAAATGATATTCCAAATTTTCTCTTGTTAAATAAATCAAAACCCTAATTTCATCTGATATTATAAGATTTATAAGAGGTAATTAAATACCTACCTACTAAATTATTAAAGATAAATATTTTTCATAAACCAAGGAAGCATACAATTTATCCAAAGAAACGTCTCCATCGTAATGACAATTGTTTTTTCAAACTTTCTCACACTGGTAAGTACCATAATATTGATTTGATTTGACAGCTCGTAGAAGGAACTCTCGCGGGATAAGAAGGTAGTATCCATGCCACCATCTTGAACCGAAATCGGAATGTATCTTAGAAAATTTACAGACAGACGAAATGCTAAATTGTCTTAATCTTTTTACATATATATTTTAATAATTGAGTGGGTACTGCATGAGTCCTCAAAACTCTCAACCAGTGAGACTATGGCATCCGCAATTGGGGTATGTTGTAGAAGTGAAGATAGTAGAGAGGGAAAAAAGATGGGGACAAGGAAGGTGGGGAAGAACCTGGCTATTCAGATCTGGTCACCAAACACGCTTAAAGTCATTTCAAGCGATGTTTTGGTTCTGAAAGGTGGTTTTTCACGAAGTTATTTTTCCTTTTATTTATTAAGACCATAAAGGTTTCACTATGTTACAAGAACTGAAATGAAAAACGGCTCCCAAATTTGACCGTGAGGCGCACTTGCTTTAATGTGTACTATTAAAGTATCCGCGGGCCCTGTACAGTGTACAGTACCCCCAGCTTCTAAGAGGCTAACTTAATTCTGGCTTCGATGGAGCCCACATACCTTAGCTAGTTCCTTAGAGTTACACCAAGCATATCAATAGAAAGCCTGTTGGGAAGATTGCTTCTGTTGAATAAGACTAGATTTTCATTTCATTTAAGTTGCTACAAATTACTTAAATACTTATTAACTTTGTCACATTGTTCGATTAAACAATTACCTTTCTACAAACAAACCAGTTATACTTATAAGGTAGGTCACCACAAAGGGCAACAGGAATTTCTGATATTATGGCATTTCGATAGCAGAAAATGTAATCCCGAATAATTGCAATAAGCGTGTATTGCAAGTTCCAAAACAACGGTTGAGCTGCAGCGGCTAGTAGCTGCACTCAAATATTTATCATAATCTGCAGGCCAAAACGCAGAAAGCATATTGATCACGGCCGAACCAATATTTACGGTGAAATAGAGAACCAAACAGTGGAAATTGCCGCCATGCAAATTCAATAATATTTACTATATTAGACGCTTAACAGATATTCTGTTAAAATGAAAGCGTCTTTATGATTTTGGGAATTTTACCGTTAAGTTATTCTTGAAAATGGCTGACAGAGATATAGAAAGGTGAATGCAGGTAACTCCTTTAATAGAGGACTGAACGCGGTACGAAGTAAGCAGTCCACAATGGAGTGCTTGTACCTACCCTGATGTATGGAAGTGAGGCATGGAACTGGCAGATAAAGGATGAAAGTAGGCTGAATGCTGTAGAATTGAGATCCTTGAGGTATGTGTGGTAAAACCATGTATGAACGTGTGAGAAATGTGAAGGTCCGCAAAGAGTGCAAGGCTGATGTAAGCGTAATGAGTAAGATTAAAAAAGGGAATGAGCAAATAAAGGAGTGTAAGGAGAATATATGATGCGAATGGTAGAAGGCGTCGGGGACGCATGACGAAAACATGGCACGATCAAGTGAATCAGACTGTCGACTCGGATCATGTCAAGAGTCAGAATACTAGAAGAGTATGTATGAATGCAAATGAGGCATGGAGTGTGTGCCGAGACCGAGTTGTTTGGCGGTCCGTCCTCCCTTCCTAACCCTGCGGAGAACTGGCGTGATGGTTAGTTAGATTCAAGAAAAAATTTTACAATGTGTGATATACATATATATTTCACTAGTAATAAGATAAAAGATATTATGATATGATTAATATTTTTTATTTTTCAATGTTCTCCCATAATAAGCAATTGCTTGACACTTTATATAAAAAATTTCTGTGTATTCTTAATATTATTTTTTTTTATCTTGGATGTATACATTGTATATATTGGATCACTAAACTATTAAAAAACCCAAGATATCTGAAATATTTACTCACATCCATAATTCGCAGCATTCTGAGTTCGGTTCTGTTGTTTGGAGCCCAATAGGGTCATCACCGTCCGGGGGTAAAGTGCGCAAACTTGGGGGTGACTCTACATGATTTTAAAGTAAAAGAAAACAATGACTTATTTCGAAATTCCAATGTTTTAAGGTAGTTTTCAGGTAAAAAAGTTGAATTGTTTGTATCTGAAAATAAAAATTCTTCTATGGAAAAATATTTTTGTATGAGAAAATACACGTTCGAGTTTTAAAAAAAAGTTATGTATCTTTTTTTTCCACCATCATGCAGAATCACCACCGGAAGTAAGCGCATTTTACCCCCGGAAACCCTGTATATTATGAAATTCACAAAATACGGATAGAAGCGCTTAGCACTGCTAATCGACATCAAATTTATAAATAATCATGTAGAATCTTCCTTCTTAGCCACAATCAAAGGCAATATTAATCGCCGTCTGCTACGAAAGCCCAAAACTTTCCAAATTCCTTTCCAAAGAACCAACATAACCTTCTTCCGACATCTTGTGCAAATATTCCGATTACATAACATCCATTGTAGTGCAAGAATATAACTCGCCTCCAAAAAATTATGTGTACAATTTTCTGTTATTTAATCAATTTAAACCAAAATTTTCTCTGAAATCAAATTTATTGTAAGTACACAATTACAGACCATAAAAAATTGAGTGACATTTTGTTTAATTTCAAATATTGAATTATAAAATTTGTCCAAAGATGTGTCACCATTTCAATGACAATTCTTTTTTTAAACACTTTTCAGCCGGTGGACACCATATTACTGATTTTTCCAATTTGACAGCTCGTAGAAGGAAAATCCCGATCATGCAAACCCTGGCGAGATAAAAAGTAACATTCCATTTTGAATCCGGTAACTAGCTCCGATTAAAAATTAATATTTAAATAAATGCTGTTTTATGCTTTACCTCTACAGTCATGTACTTTCTCCACTCCGCATTTTCACTAATTTGGGTCGATTGGGTTGGAAAAGGGGAATGAAATGAAATGTGAAATATCTATACAGTGGATTTTAATGAGGTTGGGCCAAGTTATAATACTAATTCTTTATTATACTTACATTTACTTATATCTAAATCAAGATCTTCATTCATAGCTTCTGCAGTTCAGCAATTCAGGCCCTCCTAGTCCATCAAAGTGTCCCACCAGCACTGTTATCTTCGAATTTTGGTCACTCGTCAGGTTATCGATTCTCAGATCCAGGCCGCTCGCAATCGCCGTCGAAAGTACATACAATGGTCGACATTATTTTTCTTGAGTCTAGTCGAAGGTACATAATCACATACGCCAAACGTCAAAATTCATCCACTCGAACAACGAGTGGGTCGAACACTCGTTGTTCGAGTGGAATGACTTCGTCGAGAATCGAAGCACTGGTCACCGTAATTTATTCGTCCCACGCTCAGTTTTACGTCGCCGGGAGGAGGAACACATTTGTTGCAAACCACTCTCTCTAACTCTTCTTCATCCACCGCCCAGAATTATGCCAATGGGCAGGGAACGCGTGCTTGGTGTTCACCATCACTCCTGTCTCGATCTCCTATTACTCTCGTCTCGGTCTTGACTATAGGTACTCTGCAGTCTCGTAGGATCCGTTGCTCTTCCCCGCATTCCACTCTTTTTCCCTTCTTTTCCTTGAGACCCATGACTGTCAACGCTTTTTTTTGTCTCCGGATGCATATTATGGGATATACTTTATAATATCATAACTCTAATTTATTAATTAAAACTTACTTAATAATATCTAACAAGGCCACCACCTTGAACCAGAACCAAAACTTGACAAACATTCAAAATAATATACATGTCGACCTTAAATTTGAGAACAATTAACGTATCTATGTGTAAACCTTTATAAGCAGTCTGATAAACAGTATTAATAAAGCTTAAAGTAACTTCACCAATGTTTAATGTGTAGGTACATCTTTTGTTTTAACTGCTCCTTTTGTAAAAAAATCTCAAAAGTAATCCTTAAGGCATCGGGCAGAAATCCAGTTAAACCTTAGACGGCCATAAATCATCTTAAGTTGTTTGATTATTTCAAACATTTTATTCTTTTCCCTGGAGTATTTGATGACATCAAATACTTACCATCATTGACTTGTGATGATGATCACTTTTTATTTTTTGTAACAATTTGGTTGATATACCGTAAACTTAAATGAATCAAACCCTTGGGCAATTTTGTGAGATATTTTTCAACGAACACAAACAACCGTACAGTCTGTTTGAGAAATATATAAACCAGCCTGACACTGTCTCATTTACTACACGGTAGTTCGATGAGAATTATGATTTAATCGATGTAAAAAAGAGAGGATACCGCGCTTTCTGCTTTTTTGAATTCAAAATTTTACCATAAACGCTTCCAAAATATTTAAAATTTTAAATAAATATTTTAATACTAAACAAAAAAGTTATGTGACAATAACTTTTACAACTTTATCTAATAAAATATGATTTTTGGTTTCTTATGAAGAGAAATTAATAATTTATTCAGAATCACTGAATTTAATTCGAGGAATTTCACGGAATATGTTAACATATATTATGTATATGTTTCATGCTGTTAATTATTTCCTCCCTAATTTAAAATAACTCGCGTTTAGGGAGGGAGTGTAGTCTTGTGTTGTATACATTAAATTCTTTTTAAAATACTACCATACATATAAACATTCATGTTATGAACATATGTGTACAGAATAACAGCTGATGCCATACGCCAATTATTCCAAGTTAAAAAAATATTTATCTTGAAAGTAAATATTTTTTGTATACTCTGTATTCTGATAGTTCTCCTACGCAAAGAACATTGAATTTCAGAAGATTTAAGGGTTAAATAGAATTTTAGTTTATCCATCGAATTTATTTATTTTAATAATTCATATACCGTGTTCATTCAATTTATTATTAAAAAAATATTATCTGAACAAAATTGTACAACCTCTCCAAGTTTGAATGATTTTTTTACATTTTTTCATTGTATCGTGTCCGACAATTGAATTGACCTATTTCGAAGGTTGGATGTGTGAGTTTTGATTTATGTACCTTCTCTCAGGCCTTTTATTACGAAAAATTGAAAACAATAAATTGACAATTCTACGAACGTATTTACAATCGCTGATTACAGTTTTGATGATTGTAAAATATTATTTAAGCCTAACTAGTTAGTAGGTACCCATCCTAACTCACCATTTTAAAACAAATTGAATTACATCATGGCCGATCTGTTCTTTTTATCCTTGTGCTTAGGTTTAATTTCTAAATTTCCAATTTCTTGTCTAAAAATAAGTTAAATAAAAAAAATAAAAAAATGCTTGTACTTTTGTTATATTTTTATACCAAAATATTAAAAAAAGAAAATTTTACTGTGATTTGTTTTTGGGTTACTATGTCTTGTTGAGATTCTTTCTACTTTAGCTAACGTTTCGGTCTGCATTGCGGTGTGGGGATGGATCTTTGGGGATTCTGTGTGGATCATTTTCTTAAGGTAACAAAGGGGATGAAGTTCTGGGAAGGAAAATGGTACAAAAGGTGGGAAGGAATCTTGGGAATCGGTGTGTCGATAAATCAATCCCTTTTATATGGGTCGAGAGATCACAGCTAGAGAGGTCAAAAGTTAGTTAAATTAATGTGATTTTCGGCATTCTGTTTTGGTGTAGCTTTCAACTACCAGATAAAAATAACATTTAAGCTTAGCCTCGTCATCTCTATTAATATGTAAATAATGGATGAGATGTTTAAATTTGATTTTTGTAGGGTCATTTTAAGATATTACAATATATTCAAACGATTTCACTTCATAAAAAAATTATAAAAATCGTACTGTGGCATCATTTTTAAAAACGTAAAACTTTTTTCTCTAAACAAGGAATATACCAATTACCTACATGATATGTACTAATACCTGCGTAGCTCCTGTTTGAAGGTTTGCCGCGTTTCCCAGCGCTGTTTTTTTTTGTAATTGAAAAATAAACATGACAAAAGAGAGATTTATTTTTATTCGGGAAAGATTTTTCGATCAATGCGCTTCAATTAATCATCCAGCCTCCCCGACCTGTTAGGAGGTACCGTTAGTAGGTGGCTCCTTCCCATATCCCGTATGGGGGAAACGTGCGATATTAATCGCAACTCAGTCGGGCTTTGGCGTCGCTAAGCGAGAAGTTAGCTGAATGTGAACTTATTGTACTATTACGGATTTATTCGATAAAAGGCAAAAATATTCTTACACTTTTTGAAATTCAATTATTTTTCTACAATGCAAGTAAATTTAGGATGGTTCTACACTATCAAACACATTATTTTTTTAAATAGGAATACATAGTGATATCGCGTCATTTTTACGACTGACCTGATGAAAATCGTTTCCCAAATCAAATGAAAATTTGACAAAATCAAAAAAAAAAATTGATTGCATTTTATTGAAATCAACGCTTAACAACTCGACTTCCCAACTTTGAAAAACGTTTTAAAGAAATATTTTTTCGGTTCCATGATAACTCAACACAACAATTCAATACACCTTTAAAAAGTGATATAAAGTCATTAGAAACGATGAAAAAAAAATTTAACCTAACCTAACCTAACCTACTTAACCCAGTTAATAAAGTTTTTGTTTCATCAGTTTCCATGACTTTATATAACTTTTTAAAAATGTGTTGAATTATCATTTTGATATCCAGTCACCGTTTTGTTATGTATATTAAATATGTACTGTAGCAGTATATAATTTTTACTATTGATATGTAAAAGCGCCTAAAAGCATCAATAAAGTAATAAACATATAAACTTAAATATTTAAAGTTATACTATTCTGTTAATTTAACCCTTCGATCTAATGGTAAATTTATTTATCGACATCAATATTACGTATGTACCGTTATATTATACAGGGTGTCCGGAAACTCGTAGTACAAGCGGGAAACTGGTGAATCTACATCACATTTGGAGTCGATTTTGTAGTATATTTTTTTTTTATTTGAGCTTTCGTTATCGAGTAAATCGAGTTTGAAGTTGATTTTTTTTTTTAATCAAATTCTTATAAATTATTACTGAAGATCAAAGTACCCAACTAATTAAAACTATTTGAAAGTAAAACAAATGAAGAAACTCGGATTTGAAGCATTATTTTGAAATCACCCTTCATTTAACCCGGTGTAATCATAAAATAACATCTGTTATTCAACCCTAAGCACCAGAAAAAACTTTAACCCTAAAATAGCCGAAAAATATTTTTTTTTGGTTTTTTTTTTTTTTTTGAAAATGCTCAAATCAAAAAACTTTATGTTTTTTTGGGTTCCCCATGTGGTGTAGATTCTCCAGTTTCCCGCTTGTACTACGAGTTTCCGGACACCGTGTATATGACATATTATTATATATTAAAGTGTTGTCGATATCTACTTGATGAAAAACTACAAAAGTAGTTAGGCAGGTTTGAATGACATTAAAGAAGCAAAACATTGTTGTTAGGATTGGATGATGATGTATGTACACATGAACATTAAACAATACACATGAAGGCATACTTTTCCTTTCTTAAATCAATAAGTGTCCTTTGTTAAGTACGATTTGTGCAATAGTCACGCAAATTACATTTCGCGTTCCATTTACACTACCATTCTACATCAAATTATGTGTTTTGCTTTATCTGAACGTTGCATTGCACTCAAAAAACGTTATTTATATTTAAAAATGGCAGTAACTATATTTGGTTAGTTGACAGAAAATGAATAAAATTGTTCCCTTTCGGAACATTAAAGTTACTAGGTAAATAATTTTATCACAGTTAATTTCCCAGTGTTTTGTGAATATTATTAACATGGAAAAAAATATTAATGACTTATTGGGTAAATCTTCAAATTATTAAATTTAATCATCGAATATACTCGTAATAAAAATCATAAAAACATTCCATTTCTAGACTTTTATGTTTCACATTTTCTATTGAGAGTTGTTAACAATGTCATATATAAAGGGAAGGAGGTTGGACCCAATAACCCCTTCCCCTCCTCATCCGATAATCAATGATTAAATAAATTTCATTTTTTTGTGGTTACGTAAATCAAAATTAAAGGAAGGTAAAAACAAACAAATAGACTTGTTAAGCTGTTTTGAATAAAATTATATTTTTCTCAACCATTATCAATGTATTTTCACCAACTTCATTTAACATCTGACAGAATGCGCTATCATCAAATCAGCGTTGGACTGTTTTGTCAATACAATGAAAGCTACGATCATTAGCTAATGAAATTCACAAAAAAGCTAATGGAAATGGGAAGACGGTTCTGTTGGCGAGAGGATTAACTGTATTTGTAGATGAACTGTTCCGTCTGTTGCTGAATTTTATTTGCGGATAATTTAACTGTAATTAAGTTGTGGGAATAAGGGCCGCGAACGTGATTTTTCTTCCGCGTGGTTTACGGACCAAAGTGAATTAATTCGACAATAAAAAGAGATCTATTGTGTTGGATTTGGAACGGCCATTAGAGAAATCTGTGCTTCAATATACTTATGTTCAATTTAATTATATCGAAATAAACGTTACACTCTTTTGTAACAAACAAACAACTGTGTATTATTGTATCAGAAGGGCACCACTAGCCTTTCTAATAAAATGTTAATATACAAATAATACAACGTAATTTACTTGAAAGCTTTCCATGTTTGTATGTAGGTATATATATATATTTAAAAATAGGCACGGATTTTTTAAAAATACAGTGTATTTCTATCCACCATTTTTCAATCTAAAATTACTGACAAAATATTCTCATTTTCTCAGAACGTTGTACTTGTGTTACTCCAAGTTCAGATGAAAGTTTCGTCTTTCATTCTTAAAATAAAAATCTACCGCAAAGATAAAATAATTAATGCACATGATACATTATCGACACAATAACAAGTAAAAAAAGAATAGCTAACATGATCAAATTTGTATAAAAACATTTCCCCGAACGAGGCTGCATGTTACGTATTGCAACCCTGTCATTTCTACCCTACTGGTTGTTGCATATAACGCGTTGCACTGCTCTCACGACCCCATTTCGCTTTTCTTTCGGAAGCATTAGCATGGACTAATCTAAAATAAGACGTCTTCACCCCCATCGCTTTCAATCTCCGGGATTAAACCTGACGATTTGTTACGTATCTTTTTGTCTGAGAATACTTCCAGTGATAAGAGCAACTGCATCGCGGTGAAAATGCAGGCGCGAGAAAGACGACGGCGGCGAAGGTGTATCGAATTTTTGATATGTCGGAGGGAGAAAATATGTTTTTGCGGTCGGGTCTGGAAGCGGTACACGTTGGTTGGCTGGTCGGGGTGGGGGTTAATTCGGCTCGGGAAGGATAACGCCGTCAGTCCGATGGCGAACACGGCGCGGGAGTGTTTGGTGGACCCGTGTCATAGGCAATCTCCCACCGTTACAGCGTTTGACAGACGGCGCGCGCAAGCAAATCCGCCACCAAACTAACTGTGCCGGCTTATCACGCTGCATGCTAAAGTTCGCGGATGACAACATGTTTAGTTGCGGAAACTTTCTGCCGAACTTTTATTAAAGTACAGACTAAATAACAGTAATTACCAGTTTAAAGTTGTTTTCGGTAGTTTAGCGTGACCTGCGAAATATTAAAAACTTTTTGAAAGCTTAACGGCTTTCGATGTCTTTAATTTGTCTTAAAAGTGTAAATATATATTTTACATATCTCAATATACGGGTATCTACCTAGTAGGTACTTACGTTGATTCTTGCTCTATGAAATGATGATGCACTTGGGTACCCACTTATTCAATTCAGTGCGACGTAAGAAGTGCAGTTGAAAATCAAGTGCACGGAATTTTCTAATCATCCATTTAACACTTAAGCAGGTCATTCGGTTCAGCTACAAAGTCTCTTTGCTCTCTGTCTGTTGTTGAATCATCTCCGTCCATAGTCTATAAAGAAACACTTATTCTATTGAATGCCACACAAATTCTATTGGTGGAAGTTTTGTACTAGATTGGATAAACACAAATTACAAACGATAATAGTTTCAGTCATTATGTAAGAAGGACACAGCTGCACGATGCCGTACTCAGTTTCAGATGCTTTGAGGATTAGATGGTTTTGATAACCGGCAAGTGAAAGGATATTCCAGACATAATTGCCAATTTTCCATTTAATTGTTGACCAGTAGTTATCATACTAAAATCATTACAAATATTATGAATGTTATGTTTTTTTTTCTGGTTAATTCAAATTATTATGCTTATAAATTAAACCACAGTAAATTATTATATTTTAAAAGTAAGTGTATTTTTTTATGATTATAGTACTTACTTATAATATGCAAAATACATAATAGAGAACACACATTTAAAATATTATTAACAGTATGTATATTATGGAATAGATTTAAATCATATTAAATCATTCTCGAAATAATATTAAAAAAATATATATTTCAAACTTAAACATTTATTTGATTGATAAATTATATGACAATGTTACACGACACTTAAAAATTTCCATACAAACTATCTTTGACAAGAAACAAGCGCATTTTTTTCTTTATCTTTATTCCTTCTTTTCGCCTTTCGTCACCTACCTACTTAACTACTTACTAATAAAAATCTATCTCGGTTGCTTGGCGAGAAAATGTAAAGGAGAAAAAGGGATAAAAGCTTTTACAGCCCGATTTATATCACCTACGTTTTGATGAGGGTTATTTGATACAATACTCAAGTAAAAATTCCAAATATTTGTAACGAAAAACATTCTTACGAGAATAATAATATTATACTCGATTCGATTTTTTTATCGATTTTAGCCAAAGTTTTTCCTTCTGTTTCTATTTTGTGGTTCAAATTATTTTTAAAAAACTTCAGCTTCGTAAAAAGATTGATAAATACAATTAAAGGTAAGTTTTTTTTAAGTTACCATTGAGAGCTTTTTAGGTTTTGTTTAAAATCTGTGAGTTTCAACACTCGTTTTTGAAAAAAACGGTCATTCATGTTCCTTCGAAAACTTTTTATCTCTGAAAAACTTCAAAATTTTTCTTCCCGTATTTTCTACACTTGAAATTTCAGATAACTTGAGAATTATTTTACATAAAGAAATACAAACATTCCAACACGAGTCGAATAATACTCACATTCCATTTAATTTAAGAGTTAAGCTCTTACGTGGTTAGTTAGACGGAATCCTAGGATATTAAAATGTCTCTTTAAATACTAATTGTGGCTTACTCAATTATAAAATCTATTTAGAATTCTATGTCAACATACCATCACGACCGAATTGTTGTACGAAACATGTTTGGAATTTCCTCTCTCAACTTGTTTATCATCCATCTACGGTGGAGTAAATGGCAATAATACATCTAGTGGCAGCAAATATGCTTATTAAACAATAATAATAAATAGCTAATACAAGTATGTACATAAGCCAACGTAACGGCTTCTATTCATTAGTTAGGCAATGTATAATTGTTTGATGAGATTACAAATTAAACATTGACGTCATGGTCTATTCCTCCTACGACATTAATTATTGTATAATTAAATATGATTAAGTCCATAGCGAGATGGACACAGGACACAATGTGTCACTTGACCGGGCAGAACCACTGCCGGCGATAGCTCCCGATGGATTTTGAAGCTACTTCAAGTGGCTGTTCACACACGGAATGTGATGGATTAACCCTCGAAATAAAACTCGAATCCGTTCAAATAAAATTGCTTGGTATCTAACCTTCCTAACATTTTTTCCCACAGACTAATGGACAATATAGCTTAAGCGCAGTGGAGTACTGCTAAATATTTTTTTCGGACAATGCTTCCATTTATTAAATAATATAAAAGTGGACGTTCAACTACAAAAGGAATTGGAACATCCATGAATCCACTATGGGGCATCTCAGCGTTTGGATATTTGGCGTGGCAGTTTTAATCAACATAAGTAAGTGATTTTCATCTTATTTTTCATATCAATGATTTTTCAAAGAAACCTTCCCGGGTTACAAATAACCTGACAATATTAAAAAGTCTCCTTGTACCACTACAATAAGTGGTTGCTTGTGTTGTGATGGAAGACTTAGCTAGAAGAGGAATTGAATTGAGACGCCTGCGTGGGACCCAAATGGCGATGCCAACTCAGCCATTGACCGGTCAAATCATGATAATATTTTATGATTTGTGATGGTAAATTGAAAAATTATTTTTCGATATTAATATGATTGGGTAACATATTAAACGAAGCTAACTCAACCTACTTCGAGTAGCGCATATTATGGTAACAACAGTTTTCAAGGCTGATTCATGTGTGTTTGTAGAAATACTTACATGAAATTCCCAACCAATTTAATAACATGCAATCACGACTACCTATATATTAATATGTTTCAAAGGTGAATATTTTATTAGTTTTCTCGTAGGCATGATATATTATGACTCGGTCGATCAATTCTCTGAGAGGCGGATGTTTGTAATCGAAGAATTCCCGATCCAATCTTGAATCCTTGCCAATAAAAAGGTAAGGAATAAAACAGGGGAGATTGTTTCCCGGATCCTGGATGTTTTATGGTGTAGGAATGAACCGAGTATAAACCAAGCATAAACTAAAGCAGCATCCGCAATTCCAAATCTCCCAGAGTATAAAAAATTAACCCTCACTTGAAAGTAGAGAGGGACTAAATGTAGGTGAGCGAACAGGTGAGCATGGTCAGTTGGTTATTCTTATATACAAATTTGCTGTGTGTTTCTCACAGCTGCTGTGTTTCCGTTTTGCCCATAAAAGTGTCACACCATTTTAGTGTCCAGTTTGTAAAAGACAGCGCCAATTTGCTGGTAAGTGCTTTTCAGACAATAATTCTTCTGTGAGTTGGATTCATCATTAAGAACTACGACAGTGGTGCACTTAACATTAATCAGCTTTAGTGATAACCTTATATGGTGTAGATATTATTTTACGCTGTGAAGTTTATTTATGTATTCGCGGTCAGCATTTATTAATTACATCGTAGTCATTGAGGTGTTTTCGGCAAAGAACTTTTTTAAAGTTTCAATTTTTCTCTGCTTCGAGATTAGATACTGCTCTTTTTTTAGAAGATACCTACCTAGTAACTAACTAACTAACTAACTAACTAACCATCACGTCCTTACCCGCAGGGATAGGCAGAGAGGACGGACCGCTAAACAACTCGGTCTTGGCACACACTTCTGGCCGCATTCGCATTCATACATTGTCTCATACATACAGCTTCTATTATTCTGACTCTTGACATGGCCCGACTCAAGTATCTGATTTACTTGATCGTGCCATTTCTTCCTCGGGCGTCCCCGACTTCTGCTATCATTCTCATTCGCATCATATATTCACCTTACAACCTAGTACCTCCCATCAAAATACATATTTTTACAACAAAGTATGTATTTAAAATAACTAGTAGTTTTATAAACAGTAGACCGACCTCCCCTTATAGGTACGTAAATACCTAGTAACATAATTATAAAGAACATATTTTATGTATGTAACATTTATTATTTCGAATGAGGAATTTTTCAATTTGTCGAAGGAATTGTCTCACTAAATCTCATAACATTCCAGGATTACGAATAACTTGACAATATTTTAATACTACCGCTACAGTAAGCGGAAAACGTTTCTTGTGTCGTGAAGGAGCTAACCGAGGAATTGAACACAACGCCTGGGTGGGATGCAAAAGGTGGGTAAATATCAGTTACTCCATGACTTAACATTTTGCCTTTGAAAACAAAACCTTTATTCAGATTGACGTACCCACTCAAAACGTTCAACTCCCCTTCGAGCCATGGCAACTCGGTTACTGACTTTAATACTGTTTAAAATATCTATTTACTGAATCTTATTTCTAGTAAATTTCCTTGGATACCAGTTTTACATTGCACCAATGTTTAATTGAATAATATAAATAGTATAGGTATAACAGAGAGAGTACAGAGACGATTTACGAAAATTCTAAGAGCTTTATAAGACCGGAAATATGAAGATAAACTAATACGTAGAACTATGAAAAAAATATTAAAAGAAAGAAGAGAAAGGAGTGGCTTGATCATAATTTTATTTGCACATTATAGTTGTGCTGGCATTTAATTTGCATCACCAGGAAACACTTCCTTGCAAATTGAGTAGTGGATGTATGGAACAAACTTCCACAACATATCATCGATGCTCCTCATATAAACCAATTTAAAGCTCTAGAAAGGATTAACTTATAATAAATTTAAAATAACTCAACTACTGTTAAACTTATTGGGAAATCAGATATGAGCGCATAAGCATAATGTTGCCTGCTTATTAAATTATAATAATACATCTATAATAAGATTTATTTTTAAAATCACTGTTTTATTTTAGAATTAGTTCATTAAGTTCTTTTATACAGAAATTTATCGTAGTTGGACCAGATGAAATAATTTAATTTTGAATTTTCCCACAAAAAAACCACTAAACAAGTAAAACCACATCTCGTTAGTTTCCTGAAATGTCTATTATTAAGTCTCGGTGAAAAATCGTATAGACAATTTGATTAGGCACTCTGTTCCGCTCCCGCGAATGAGATGAGGAAATGTATGGATTTATCTATTGAATTTTATATTTGGCCACCGTCTAACTTTACTGTACGGTTACATAACCCAATCAGGATCCCGGTCCTCTCACGAGAGCGAGTCTTCTCTCCATATTCTCTATTGAGTTACGGGGCCGCTGTCGGTGGTATATACGCTCTACGGTCTGGCGTACATAATGAAAACTAAAATCAAAGGCAGAAATACTAGTTTTCACAACGAAAAATCTTTTTTCGTTTTTCGTATTTTTTCGCTTAGTTTTTATTGTAAAAAGAAAAACAGTTGCTTTTTCTCTTGAGTTTTTCACAAGTCTTTAAAAAAATCTTTGAAACACTTTGACTGTATTGTGATAGATACAATAAGCTCTGACGGCTTATTTTAACATTATTGTGGATGCCGTTCTTAAGGATGCAATATTATTTATAGACCCTCAGGACCTCCATTATATACAGTTATGTCCTTCTATGGATAGCCCCAACTAACTACCATCTAGAGCCATCTACGTGTATCATTTCAAACTAATCTAAAGGATATCATAACCTCCCACGGCTATCGTAAAAACTACACAAAGGTTGGCATCTAGGCAATGATTCAGCTAATTTTCAATTTGTACATGGTCGAGACACTAATTATTTCTTTCATTGCGAATAGTGGCGGTTTTCTCTAAAGTGCGTTTATCCGGTGAACCTTTACAAAACAAATGAGAAAAATTATTTATTTTAGACAAACTTGCATTATAATAATATTAACAAATTATAAACAGCGCGCCATTGAAATTCCGCCTTTAAATTCAACGCAACCGAAATATCCTTTTAATGTACAACCTGATGTTCCCATGTTGTGGTGCGTTATAGAATAAACACAAAATACTTCATACAAAAAAATACAAACCTGAGCCAAATTAAGACTAGCTTTGTGCGCCGCTAATCGATCACCGGAGATTGACAATGTCACCAAGGTTGCCCGAGATCGGTCACAGCGCGGCAGGCTGGTTTTTGTACAATAAAGATATGTATGATATACTATGTTATGTAATGGTTATTTTCTGTCTATAGCTGTTGCATTTCTGCATTTCTTACATTTAGAGAAAACAGTATCTGAAGATTGTAGGACAAATTTTATAATATTTATCAAAATGTTAGCGTAGTTGACTTCGGTCCCTGGGGAAGAAGGTTCAAACTTAATCTTTAAAAACTTAAGTTTTAAAAATATTTTTAAAATTCACAATACTTTAGGAGCCAGTCCCTGGGGAGGAAGGTTCAATCTTCTGTGAAAATAATTTGTTTTCCTTTGAAATTAGCTATACGCCGCGCCGGTCTAAGAGATGGCGCAACCAGGTCGAAAATTGAAAAAAAGATATATCATTGTAAAAAAAACTTTGTTGTTTTAAAGAAATTTTTTTAAAACATTGTGCACACTATTCTAATGCAATATCAAGAAATCAAATAAATACACGTGACCTTATTTTTCCCGCATTACATTGTAAAAAATATAGAGATAGTCCAATAAAATAAACGTTTAGGGGGTAGTAATCAATTCATCGGTAATAAAATCAACGAGAAAAGTTTTCCTTTTAAGAACTATCAAAATTTTACTATTATATAAAGTCCTTTTATTATATTTGGGGGAATCGGAAAAGGTTTCATTCTTTGTTTGGATCTTAATAATCGAATGTGTGGTTGATAACGTGTATAAAAAAAATGCCAAAATACAAAACAAAATGATAATACGCTTAAATAGAACTAGTAGTTAAACCCTTGGTTATGGTTAAATTAGAAAATAAATTATTTTTTTGCTAAGAGAGAACGAAAATGTTTCATGGTGGATATTTGACAGTTCCAGTGTCCTGTCGTACAATCATTGGGGGAGGGTGCTCCATACAGGCAGCCATGGATGGCAGTGAGAAGAAAATTCTTGGTTTGACGTAGTCTGCGCCATAAGCTTCCCATGCGCTGGTGGAGAAGTGCACTGAAAGATTGCATTTGTCCCTCCAGGAAACGCAAACAGTATTGTAATTTTGTTTTTTAATTATTGATTAGGATACAAAAAAGGAGCTAAACAATCATGTCCCAGACATCCGAATAATGTGCTAATACCTACTAAAATAAGACTTTCACAATTCCTTTGGAAAAATTGTTATACATATCATGTTATTCATGTTTATTTATTTATCTTATTCATGATGTTGGTACTTAAACCTACAGATAACTCAATTTAGTTGGTTTTACCATTGTGTGTCAACCGTTGAGTGTAAAGTACATACGATCAGATGGTTGGTTCAATTTTGTCAGTTGCTCCTTTAGGGACCACACACATGCCACCTACTTTATAAAAAAAGTTTGCGATTACTCCAGTTGCATCGTTTAACTAGTGAAAAAAGGACAAACATGGGAAAAATTTAGCTTTTCACGATTTTATTCGTTGCATCCTTTTCAATTCAATTGAACTGCTCCAAAAGAATCACAAGAGCTTCGTTTCCTTGTTTCTCTGTCAGAGTAGGTCTTGCTTGTAGAATCCCACAGCAAGTTCCACAGGGCAGTGTACTCGGTCCTATACCTTTTCTCATATATATATTAATGGTTTATGTAGACTACCAATTGATGGCGATATAATAATTTTTGCCGATGAAATTGCTCTACTACTAAAAAGTAAAACATGGGAAGAAACATTTAGCAGAGCGGAACTAATAGAACTAAATATTAAACAATGGCTGGATAAAAATTTACTCACATAGGAAAAACTAAATATTAAGCCTCAACAATCCAAGTCAGCCATTAATTAATCATCTACTAAAAATAAATTTACTAGCTGCACATGCAACCCACTGGAACGAGTAGATTTTGATAGATACTTGGGTGAAATAATTGAAAATAAACTTTGGTGGGAAGATCATTTAATTGATGTTACAAACTGTATATAAAAACTGGCATATATCTTTTGATAATTACAAAATAAACTAAATACAACGAGTAGAAACAATAAGAGATCTTGGAGTAATACTTGATTCTAAAATGTTATTTAGGGATCATATTGAAAATATTCTAAAAAAAGCTTATAAGCAATTGGGTTTCATTATTCGCATTACAAAGCCTTTTACGGTAGCACACACCCTAATTCTGTTATATATGTCATATGTACGGTCACAACTAGAATTCGCCTCAGTAATTTGGAATCCTCAATATTAAACATATATTGATCGCACTGAAAATATTCAGAACAAATTTATGAAACACCTATTGTATCGTTTTAGTGACCATAGATTTGTACCTGTCACTTTTTATAAACGTAGAAAAATCTCTGATGCATTATTCTTACACAAAATCGTGAACTGCCTTGTTGATTCATCATATCTGTTAGAAAGGATTGCATTTCGTTGCCCCAAGCAAAACACCAGATCGAACGATTTATTTAGAATACCACATTGTAAATCCAAATACGCGCAAAACTCTGTAATAGTACGTATCTGTGAAACTCACAATGCCTCTAGAGATGTAGACATTTTCAACCATAACTTGATATCATATAAAATTCAGCTTAATAAATTAATAAATTAAAATACTTTTATTTTATTCGATTTTTTTGTTGTGAAAATTACATTATTATCACCCGTAGTGAATAGTATAGCTATGCGAAAATTTGTATTTTTTCTATTTGTTTTTAATTTTACGTATTTCTTTATTATGTTTATTTTTTTGCCATTCAATATGTTGTGTAGGTAAAAAATATTAAATCAACATTTAACTCAATGGAACTTAATTGGTCTAGAACATACACAATATTTATTGTTATAATTTTGTACTGTACGACTTTTTGATTCCTAAATAAAAAGAAATAAAATAAAAATAAAAAATAAATAAAATAAACCAAAAACAGTATACTATGTCAATCAGTTTGTATTTTATATATTTTTTCTACTACAGCGACTATTAGAGCATTGTACATACAAAATATGATAGTAAATATTATGTATAGTAATTGTATTTCTTAGTTCTCTTCACTAGGGTGACCTGTGCTGAGGCGAAATAAAGTTATTCATTTCTGTTTTATTAGTTTTCTATGTCGTTTTTAATGTTTTTTCATTAATCTCTTTCAAAGAGATTTTTATTCTTGATTTGAAATTATACAAATTTTCTATTCGCTTTATATCAGGAGAAGGTTGTCTCGAGGCAAAATAAATATATTTTCTTTGTCCAAATGTGGTTTTATGCCCATTATATCTTGTAGGATAAATGTCTGAGGAGGATGCTTTAAAACGATTTTGTATTCATTAATAAAAGCTTAATAATTATAAACTTAATTATATTCACCCAACCAAGGACTTATTTAAGGACTTCAAAGTACTTTATATAAAATACTTATATGTTAAATACACGTCTTCCTATTTCATATTCAAATTAATAAAAAAATATTTTTTAATCGAATTAAAATATAAGATATTCCAAAAAATCTAACTATTTTATTCCAATAACAAAAACCCCAATGGCCCAATCACAAATTGATTTTCTTGCTCCAAAGCTTCCAAGTATGGTGATTAAATGTATCAATGTATTTTAAATGTCAATTAAAAAAACGTGTATTTAAAAAATAAAAATAAAATAAATAAATTTGAATCCTCAAATAATGTGAAAAAATCCGCCAGGCTGAGTAAAGTTGATTCAACTTCGTTGGCAGTTGGGTAGTTGGATGGTGCTTGGAAGATCTGGCGCTACAACCGTTCAACTTGATAGCCATGTCCTCTTATCACATCATCTCCGTTTGTTCAACTAAACCAAATTGATGCAACCGCTCAACCAAATTGAATGGTCTGTAATTCGTACGTAGATAGTTGATATTATGTATAATATATGAATAGAAGTTATTATTGATTCGTCATGGTGATCAGTGACTCTGTCTAACATCACCCTTCCCAGTTCCGTATTTACACTCGTGTATCTATGTAAAGCTCTTTGTAACTTGATTAGGAATCTCATCGTTGCACGATCTAAATGATTTAAGGAAGGCTGTGCATTGAGGCTTCGAGGCTATTCTTATTTGAATTCTAGGAGTTACCTATCCATTGTCTTTGACTTTTGAAGTACATTAAATTATCTATACTTAACCCTTAAATGCATACTGTTGCAAAACTGCAACATACCGTTCAAACCACCTTTAACTCTTCGGTGTATACCTACCTAATGCATGCCGTTTTAGAATTATCAAGTTCAAGGTAATATATTTTATCGAGTGGCATCACTTTTTTTTTCTTTCGCGAATGTCAAATGTCACTTTTTCTTTAACAAAGTGAAGATTCTCGAAAATTGGTTGGAGGTTAGAATTACAGTTTTGTTTTGCTGTTATTATTTTGATTTTCTTAGGTAAGTAGATACAATAATACAATACTTATATGTAATAACTCGTATTTTTCCGGTACACTTATTAGTTTTGAGAATTTTTTTTAGGTTTTTTATGTTTATTTCATACGTAAGTTATTCATATTAATTTTTATTAAATAAATGGTGTTGTAAACCTGCAACAATTTTTTTTAATCAAATATCATTAAAAAACGACAAAAAAATAAAATTCTTTATATTTCCTTGCATATGCATGTAAATATCTACAAAACATATTTTTTTCCAGAAAAATAAATAAATCATGCATTTAAGGGTTAAGTTTTTTCACGTATTATGGGACACTTAATACTTTTTATTGACATTACGATCGAATAATAATATTTTTTTTTGGTTATGTAAATACCACACTAGTCCCAACTGCTCCCGACTCTCCGGAGCTAGGGGGGTCGTGGCATTCCTATTCGGGGTATGTTTTGTGGCTGAAAGGAGTAGAGAAGGCAGTGAGTTGGAAACGAAGAAGATTGTGAAGTAACAAGCCAATCAGATCTGGTTACCAAACACGGCTAAAGCCAATTATTCTAAAAACTTTTCAACAAAAAAGGGTGGCTTTTTACCATAGTGATACAAAGAGTAGGTAGTATCTACCACTTGCTTTTTTAGTATCTACCGATGAAAAATTTTTTTTTTGCCCATTTGGATTTGACTGTAATCTCTGAGACAATAGCCAGGTAACATTCCGCTCTTCCACGGACGCCACTATTTTTATTTGTTTTGCTTTTTTATTCATCCGTTATTTACTGATCACTTAATACCTAGCATGCTAGGTATAACATAAGATACGGTAAATACGGTATGACAATCCATTGTAAACAAACCGATTGACATAACTTATTCACAAACGCAATGTGGGCATGCTGAGTCTTTTCTACAAGTATTTTAATGGAGCCTGCTATAAGGAGGATTGATCCCCGGTGCACGTGCATGAAACTTGACGTAAACGAGCGGAACACCCGTTCACAGTAGATGTTTAGTTCACGAGAACGGGCCGCTTCTTCGACTCGTTTTTGTGTAAGTCGGCTAGTATGTGGAACGAGCTACCGGAATCTGTTTTTCCTTCCGCATATAATCCGGGCCTTTTTAAGACCCAAATTAATAAAGCCCTTCTTACAGTCACTTACAGTCTTTACACTGTACAGATAGGGGCGCTCTTGTGTGTCACATAAAAAAAATGTTGTAATACTCTTATATTTTCCTCTCTATCATATTTAAGTGCCTGTTTTTGTAATTATCGCATTAAAGCAAGTAAGTAGGCCTTCTTCCCCACGTTTCTAGGTAAAACTATAACTAAGGTTAGACATTATTAATTCAGTGGGTCTGCTAGGCTTAATGAATGCCACATGTAGGTTTAGTTGAGGAGGTCCGTGAGAATCATACCTTATATAATTTTTTTGCCAAATTTCCTGGAAGCTGTATTTATATTGCATGGATATACCCATATTACGTTATTTTTCATGAAGTCTCTGGAGAATTCCTTCTAGATTATTTTTACTTTTGACTGGTACATCAAAAACAACGAAAAATTGGAAATAAATTAACGAGCTTCTTTGCAGAATATACAAAGAATAAATGTACCTAATGAAGTCAGCAATTAAATAAAATTTATTTATTTTTTATTTATTTATAGAATACACGATAATACAATAATACATTTTCTTACATGTGATACATTAAATCACCACACTAGGCGACTGCCTGTCTCGTGGCGACCAATGGTATATAGTTAGTATGGGAGGTCTAGTGTTAACATATGAATTAAATATTTATACATGTTTAAAGTATGAAAGATTATATTAGAATGAATTATAATGGAAATAGAAAATA
This sequence comes from Hesperophylax consimilis, assembly GCF_061612785.1. Classification (NCBI taxonomy): domain Eukaryota; kingdom Metazoa; phylum Arthropoda; class Insecta; order Trichoptera; family Limnephilidae; genus Hesperophylax; species Hesperophylax consimilis. The sequence continues at coordinate 10,982,333 of NC_142844.1, forward strand.
TAAAAATGTTAAAGTAGAAAGCAGAAGACAAAAAAAAAGAAAAGAAAAATAAAAAGAATAAAGAAGAAATAAAAATAAAAGAAAAACAAAAAAAAAAAAAAAAATTTAGAAGTCTAAGACATGCTATTATGCAGGAAAAGATCAAATAGATAACTCTCTTTTCTGGTTGTGTAAGTGTACATGAATGTATGAGCGCGTAAATACGCGTGTACACGCATACATCCACACACACACTTATTCATATTTATAGATGCATACATATTCATACAAAGATATACAAATATATATGTATACATACATACATACACATATATATATGTATGCATACATACATACACACCTATACACATGCCTACTTGTACATAGTTGCTTATCCACTATCTGAGAATGAGAAACAAGTGATTAACACTGTCACAATCATTAATCAAAAAGTCATCAAGCGCCTTTTTGAAAGTGAGATATTTGGTTATTGACTTTATTTCAATTGATAAATTGTTAAATATTTTAGGGGCAAGAAAGTTAAACTGGGACTGTGCCATTGAAGTTTTTGTTGCCGGAATAATATAGTTGTATTGGTTCGAGTATCTTGTGTTATAATTTGAATCGGATATATATTTTTTTGTAAATTTGTATTTAAAATAAGAGGTAACATTTTTTACATATAAGGATTTTATATTAAGAACTTTAAAGTCTTTAAATAAGTCCTTCGTGGGTTGTATATAATGTGCTTTGTAGATAGTCCGTATTATCAATTTTTGGGCTTTTATTAGTGGATCTAGTACAGTTTTAGAGCATCCTCCCCAGACAATTATACCGTACGATAAAATTGATTGGCACAGGGAAAAGTATACTGTTTTTAGTGTGTTTTTGTTTAGTATATTTCGCAATGCTCTGAAAATATATGCCAGTTTCCTTATACGGCTCGTGGCATTAATTACATGATCCTCCCATCGAAGTTTATTGTCGATTATTACGCCTAAGTATCTAATTGAATCTACTCGTTCCAGTGCGTTGCATAGACAGTTAGATATATCCCTACAGGAATGTATTTTTAGTACATGATTAATTGAGGGTTGATTTGGATTATTTGTGCTAAATGTTAAATATTTTGTTTTACTTATATTTAATGTGAGTAAATTATTATCCAGCCATTGTTTAGTAATTTTCAAGATTAGTTCTGCTCTATGAAAAGTTTCTTCCCATGTTTTACTTTTTATTACTAAGGCAGTATCATCGGCAAAAGTGATTATATTGCCATCAATTTGTAATCTACATAAGTCATTAATGTATATGAGAAAAAGTATAGGACCGAGTACGCTGCCCTGCGGTACACCAAAATTAATTCTGGTAGGTTGAGACGATTTTTGTGATGGTAGCTTAATACATTGCTTTCTGTCTGTCAGGTATGATTTGAACCATTCAAATGCCTTATTCTTTATTCCGATTTTCTGTAGTTTAGCTAGAAGGATTGGACGAGAGACTGTGTCAAATGCCTTAGCCAAGTCCAGAAATATTGCCAGACATTTATCACCTTTATCTAGGGCTTGTGTTATGTGTGATGTTAACTCTAGAATAGCTGAGTCTGTGCTTAGCCCTTCTCTGAACCCATGCTGGTTTGGCGATAGAATGTTGTATTTTGTAAGATGGTCGATAAGTCTTTTTTTTACAATTTTTTCTATAATTTTGGACAGTGATGATAAAATGGAGATAGGTCTATAGTTTGAAATATCAGTTGGAGTTCCAGCCTTAAAAATTGGTTGAACCAGAGCAAGTTTGAGTTTATTCGGAAATACGCCTTTATTGAGACTGAGGTTAATGATATGTACTAGTGGTTGATTTATAAAAGGTTCAATAATTTTGAGTATGTTTGAGGATATTTTGTCATGATTACATGAATGGGAGGGCTTTAATTGTTTGATAGTTTGCGTAATTTCAGTAGAGTTGGTGGGGTTAAGTGTGAGTGAATTATTTGTTTCACAAGCAGAGTTTTTGATTTTGTCGGCAAGAGAATTTTCATCGGTTGATGTCTTATTTAAGATTTGTGATGCTAAATTTTTTCCGATATTACAAAAATATTCATTTATATGATTGGTCACAGTGTCAGGGTCGTCTTTTAGGGAGGTGTCTAGTCCGTTGATATTTAATTTATTGATTGGTGGTATTGATTGGTTAGTGTCAGATATTTCTTTAATAATTTGCCAAATTTTTTTATTGTTATTGCCGGCTCTGAACAATTTTTGTTTATAGTAGTTTTCTTTAGTGATTTTAATGAGATTGTTACATATGTTTCTGTATTTTTTATAAAATATTTGAGCTTGTGTATCTGGATTTTTAAGTAAATTTTTGTGGAGCTTGTCCCGTTTTTTAATACAAAAAATTAGGCCATCTGTGATCCATGGTTTCAGTTTTTTATTATTTAAGTTATTCAAAGGGGATTCAACTGTACCAGCCTCAATATGTTTCAATAGTATTTCAGAAAATGTATTAAATGCAACATTTACGTCTGACGAATTAAGGGTAGAGAACCAATTTTCCAATTTAATTTTGGAGGTGAATTCCTCGAAATTGATCTTAGTCTTTATTATATTTTCACATGAGGAAATGGAAATGGATTTTTTATTCATGAGGCCAATTACTATTGAGAAGTGGTCAGTTATGGTTGATTGATATACAATTCCTTTCGCATTTTTTTTTGTTCTTAGGAATATGTGGTCAATACATGATTTAGTCATGTCGGTTACTCTAGTTGGGGCATTAATGTGAGAAACAAGCCCCTGCTGAGTCATCAGGTTTATATAATCGAGTGTCTGTATTGACATGGGCTTGAGTAAGTCTATGTTAATGTCACCGATTACCATTAGTTCTTCATTTGATGTACAGTTCAATAAGGCCACGTCTAAAGATTTTAGGAAGGTTGAAATATTTTGTTGTTTAGGTGACCTGTATAGTGCAAGAATGGTGGTTTGGTTTATTTTAATTTTAAGGCAGTTGGCATTTTCGATGGATAGTTCAGATATAGTCGGGTCTAACTCGGTTTTAACATAGACGATTACTCCATCCGACTGTGTCTTGTTATTTAGTGTATTGGAAACTGTAAATCCTGCAATTTGTTTGTGAGTGTAATTTGATTTGATCCAACATTCAGTTAAAATTATTATGTCAAACATATTATTCAAACCGGCAAGCGTTATAAGTAGATTATTAAAGTTTTTATCTATGCTGCGAATGTTTGTAGAAAGTAATTTTAATCGTGTATATGGCTTTAATATATCTATACAATTTGATGCAACATTAGTTTCAGAGGTTATTATGTTACCATGGTTTTCAATTTGTATATTAATATCACTCATGTTTTATGACAAAAATTGTTTTCTTATTTTTTTGTATGGTGGTTATATTGAGCAGTACAATATGAAATAAGACATTTTTTAAGGTCATTATGATAGAAGTAGAGGAATCTAGTTCGGAGTGTTAGAATTTATATTGAGTGCACATATAATTATTATTGCTATGACTCATATAAAAAGTTGCCAGGAAAGTAGTGATAATTAGATTATATACTTGATTCTCAAAAGATATTAAAAGACTTGAGATTGGAATAAGGATGGTAGTAATTGTGTGTGTTTCAGAATGGTTTAGCTGTAAGATAAGATATTTAATACATATTTTAGTTGTTTTTATGATAGAGCTAGGAGAGCAATAATTAGAATAGTTAGTATATTGATGGAAATATTTATAGTAAATATACTTCAATTTCTTTTTGTTAAAAGTTACAAAAAAAAAAAAAATTGTTGGTGATAAGTAGAGCACTAGTGATGTTATATATACTAATTACAACATAAGTAAGCTGGATGATAATATGTTTTATATTGGTTAGATATAGTTTTACTGTAAGAATGGGATTACTTAATATAAACTCACTAATTGTGTTAAAAATGGATGAGCTTGATAGATTAAAGAAAAATACATTATATCTCATGTAGGGTATCCTGGTGGTGGTGTGATTCATAAAATAAAAACAAAAAACAATCGATTTAAATAATAATAATACTAAGAAGAAGGAGAGTACACTATTTTGAGAATGTGTTAGTTTGTCGAAATTCGTGGTATGGCTCATGAAAGAATCAGAGAAAAAAGTTATGTTTACAGAATTAACAATATTAAAAAATATCTAAACAATATACTGAATAACAGTAAGGTAAATATTTTTGTTTTTGTTGGACCTAGTTTGGTGAGGAAAATAATTTATCATCGAGGATGCAACTAAATTAACAAGCGAAACATACCACAATGCGAATGAAAAGATGCATATGATTTTGCAATAAGATTGTTTATGAGTTTTAAATGCTATTGCAATGTCTTTATGTATTTTCGCAAAAGATGAGATATATATATATGTTCGAAAGCAATGTAATATAATATTAGAAAACATACTAATAGCCATTAGGGAAAGTAAGAATACACATTGAGTATAATAGAATATCGGGTAGAAGCATTTTTTAATACAATCATGAATGTCTGGTATAATGGAGTGATATAGCAGCATAGTACCTTGTATCGTCAGTCACAGTAATTGACGTTTAACACGGTCCAGATCAGCAATATTATTTATAGAAATTATCTTGGAAGTATCCGTTTGTCTCAAAAGAATGCGCCCTCCGGTGGACCAAGAGTGTTTGTAATTATTGTCTCTGGCAAATTTTTTTGTTTGAGATAGCAAAAATTTTCCTTTTTGAGTTAATTGATCGGATACATAGATGTGTTTGGCGGCTTGTGATAATCCTAGATCCCTTGTATTTATTTTATTTGTCATAGTGGTTGTGGATTTTTTGTAAGTTTTGAATTTGGATAGGAAGTCATCCCGCGATGTTGTGGTGTTGAACGTCGCTACGATAGGTCTTGGATTTTTGTCGGAGAACTTCGGTCCCAGCCTGTAGATTTTTGTAAATACAGAATGCACGCCGGTATTTTCGTAGTTGATAATTTTAGAAATATTTTTGAGTACTTCTGCATTATTTTCATTGTCGGACTCCGGAACACCTCTTATCTCGATATTACAGATTTGGCTTAAATACTCCAATTTGTCGATTTTTTCATCTTGTTTAGAGATAGTACTTAGTAGCATATTATTATGATTTTTTTGTGTGATTAATTCCTCATTGGCTATTTCTTGAGTTTTTTCGATAACATTTATACGTTTTCTTAGGTCATCTTGCTGATCTGACATAAATTGGATTGATTTTATTATTTCGTTATTTTGTGAGATGAGAGCTTCATATTTGTGTACATATGAATCAAATTTGTCTTCCACGAATTTCATTATGGATGTTTTGAAATCAGTCAGCTCTTTAATAAACAGTTGAGAAGTTAAAGGACCATTAGCGCCATCTATGTTTGTGGTTGTTAAGTTGTCCGTGTCGTTTGGTTGGTTTGCAGATTTCGGCAGTTGAGTAGACTGTTTTGCTTGTTTGATGATAGATGGCGGTTCTTGCTCGTTGTTCAAAAATATGTCGTTATTAGTCTGTTTTGGTTTGGTATTTTTAGCATTTTTACTATTACATTTCTTGCATTTCCATTGTAAACTTCTTGCACTACGGCGCACATACGTAGATTTTAATGATTTAGACGGCCAAAAGTATTTTTTTTTAAATCAATATAATGGTAAGGTATCTATTTAATTGGCGAGTCAACAGTTCTATGTACAATATAACATCCCCTCCCCCCTCCTTGGAAGAGCGGGAGTCGACTTTGATCAGTCGGAATTCGATAGTGAACAAGTGTGTACGTGTCGGCTCTCGGCGCTCTCCTAAACTTATAACTTTCCAAACGTGCATTATTCATTTCAAGCTAATATTTCCGTTTTAACTGTGATGGATTGCGATAATACAGGTAAGAACAATTTGTTTTCGTTACAGAAAAAATTAATTAACATTCTCTGTCATTCATTTTTAAAACGACAAACATCACTCTGTCAATTTTTTTTTTTTTTAATATATTTAAATTCGAGTGCCTTTTTAATGTACTTATGAGTCCGTCCCTGTATTAATTTTCATTATACTATATAGTGCATATATGTAACTAACTAATTCCATAAGAAATAGCCGCGCAAAATCGCGCTTTTTTGAGCTAAGCCCTTTTGAAAGGCTCTTTGTCAAATATAGGAAATATTGAGTGTGCGATATTTTGTATTAAAATTGTTTTTATATTTGTTTCAGGTCTACCTACTACCTCGGGTACTAAAGTAGTGACTCGTCAATACATATTTGACCAACTACAGAGTCAAAATTTACCAACTTTAAATGAAAAACTTGACTATTATGAGAATTTTCTCCTTATGCGCTATGGGCACAACAAAGAGGCTAAAGAAGACTTTAAAAAAAGATTTTCTTATGTAAAATCACAAATTAAGCAACGATGGGTAAAGGCAAATAAACACCAAGATGTTTTCCTGAAAATAAACCAATCATGGTTAGAGGGAACATTCGAGATTCCCATTGAATCAGCCTCCTCGCAAGGTCGACCACCCAAGTCTTTTGGAGAACTAAGTGAGCGTAGTAAAAGAAGAAAAACGGAAGAAATAAGGGCCTCCGCAGGTGATGAAGTTATTGTTCACGCTCCTACATCTGTGTTGCAGACAACGGGACATAGGACCGCCTCGAAAGTGCTTAAAGATATTACGAACTCCCCAACACGGGCTAGTAAATATAGAAAAGCCTACAGTAGAGTTACCAACAACGATGAGGTACCTCAATTGACGCCTCTGCAAGCACTTAAGATGTTCGTTGAAGCTGATTTTACGAGACGACAGTATGAGATAGTAAGGGCAACAAATCCACAACATTTTCCTTGCTATGATCTTGTTTTGAAAGCAAAACAAGAGTGCTATCCGCCGAAAGAATCCCTAAGAATTACGGCTACTTGCGCGGAAAGTAATCTACAGTGCTTAATGGATCTAACCGTAACACGATTATCAAAATACCTAGAAGATGTGATAATCCGGCTTAACGAGCAAGAAAGGAAGTCGTTAATGATAATCTGCAAATGGGGTTGTGACGGTTCTCAGCAATCCAAATTTAAACAAATTTACGATAATGAGACTGATTCCGATGCCAACATTTTTATGAGTTCCTTTGTGCCTTTGCGCATTGTTTGTGGAAAAGAAGGCAGTAAAATTGTTTGGCAGAATCCAACTCCTTCTTCGTCAAGGTTTTGCCGTCCGATTCGATTCCGATTTGTAAAAGAAACAACGGACATAACTAAAGAAGAGATAAAATGTGTGCAGGAGTCCATTAAGCAACTGAACAAAACAGTTGTTACGTTGAATGAAGAGGAGTTTTCGTTTGGGCACCAACTCAAAATGACTATGATTGACGGAAAGGTGTGTAACGCAGCCACAGACACAAAGTCAACATCCCAGTGCTACATCTGTGGAGCTACTTCGAAAACCTTTAATGATCTATCGAAGAAAAATAGTGTAAACCCTCAAGCTTTGGAATTCGGCTTGTCAGTATTACACGCCCGGATCCGCATTTTCGAAAGCATTATACACCTTTCGTATAAACTGCCAGTAAAAAAATACAGGGAAAGAAAAACCGAAGAAGACAAGGCATTAGAAGCCCAAAAGAAGTTGGAAATTCAGGAGAGGTTTCGAAATGAAACCGGTTTGCTTATTGACATGCCAAAGGCCAACTTTGGCAACACCAATGATGGCAACACAAGCCGGAGGTTTTTTGAAAACCCCGAATTGGCTTCAGCCATCACAGGTATTAACTTTGAACTGATTTACAGATTCAAGGTTATTTTAGAAACTATTTCTAGTGGCCATAAAATTGATGCTGAAAAATATGATAAGTATGCGTACGACACAGCAAAATTGTACGTAGAACAGTATGGTTGGCACCGAATGACGCCAACTATGCACAAGATATTGGTACATGGAAGCCAAATCATAAAAAGTTCGGGGCTCCTTCCAATTGGACAGCTATCGGAAGAAGCTGCAGAAGCCCGGAACAAGCATTTCCGATCGTACCGGCTAAACTTTGCCAGAAAGTTTTCTAGGGAAGAATGTAACTTAGATGTATATTATAGGCTTTTGTTAAGTTCAGATCCCTTCATTAGTTGCTTGAGACGAATAAGAAAACCTTCACGTAACGCATTTCTACCTGAAACGGTTAAACTTTTATTACCCGGTGACCCAAACACAGAGTCAGTAGAGACATCTGGACCTGAAGATAACGATTTTTAATGTAATTTTATATTTAAAGAAAACTTGTTAAATTCTGTTTCCATTCATTTGTATTTTTTAGTGAATTTAGCTCTGTTATATATTACTGTTCTTTATAACCTGACAAATATATGTATGTTTTTATAAATATATACCTTTCCTTTATTTTAATTGAACTTAGAACTAAAATAACCCCAAAAATAATTTTGGCCGCCTAAATCATTGAAATCTATCTATGTGCGGCGTGTGGTTTCAGTAATATCCGCACAGCCAAGATGGTAGTTCATTTCACAGACACTACAGTACACTACACTAAAATGATTCTATACAAAGGAGTGCTACCTAATTTTATGGTCATTAAACTAATTGAAAGAATACAAAATACCGCAAGATGAATATTTGCTCATCCAGGTATAAACACACAAAGTACAATTAAAAATGCCGTGTTGCGCTAACTCCTTCTTTAGCCAACGTTTCGGACAACGTTCCAGTGTCCATCATCAGGGCAGATGTGATAAAGTATTTTTTTAATAATTGATTCGTTTTCACAGCCCTGCGAAATTTCTTTATGAAGTGCCAACTTCAAATAATCAGCCAGAGAAAAACCCATTATTTTCCACTCATTTTCGGCTTACTCCAAACTATGATTTATACCGATTTGAAAGACAATCGATATCGCCAATGAACAAATTATAATTATAATATTTGACGGCCGGCATAGTCCAGTGGCAACGCATTGGACTGCCATTCCGAAGGTCGCGGGTTCGAACCTGGCGTGCGCATATAAATTTTATTTGATTGATTTGTGTTATTTCACAATTAGTTAATTAAAATAATATATAGTATATTTGCGGCACGTTCCAGAGTAGAAGATACTACTAGTATCGCCCTGGTGTAAGACCACCATTCAGAATTGAAACGTTGCTCCAAATGGCTTTAGCCGTGTTTAGTGACTAGATCTGAATAGCCAGGTACTTCCCCACCTTCCTCTTTCCCTTCCCCACTTACCTTCAGCCTCACAACATCCCCCAATTGGGGATGCCATAGTCTCACTGGCTCCAGAAGGGAGCAGTTGGGTCTCTTGTGAGGTATTCACTATAAAAAAAAAAATTAAAAAAAACTATATCATCAACTTCCGACCAAAAGATAAATAATTTTATTTGTTTTATTATTCTACATAAACTCGCTAAACTGCCAAAGCAGTGTGTCAGCAGGTCAAAATTATAATTACGAAGCATAAATATAATGAGAAACCACAATATAGAAAACAGAAGAATTACACTACAAGTAACGACTACTATACGAATACATAAAATATACAGACAGCAAGATATAACAGAGTGAATATAGTCATAGGCATACACAAACTCAAAGGCGACAATATACTCAAACATACTCATTGCCAAGTTTATACATAAGATTACATGCATACAATAAATGGATACTAATGTTTCCATGGTGCTTAGAGACAATATCAATAAAAAAACTTGATAAATCGACCACTTTTTCAGCTATTCTTTGAGTTCAGTGATGCTGCGTGATTTTATTATTAAAAAAGGGAAATAACTTTTTTAGAAACTCCAATATTTTAAGGTAGTTAATATGTAAAAAAAAAATTGTATGTTAAAATAAATATTGTTCTATGAAAACATATTTTTGTATGGGAAAATAAACATTTAAATTTCGAAAAGTTTAGAAGTTTTTTATTTTTTTTACTTCTACCAGCATGTAGAATCACCTCGCGAAATAAGAACACTTTACCCCCGGACACCAAGCATAATAGATTCGATATTTGAAAATATTTGATTAATTCTACCCGAAGACAGATGAAGAGGTTGAATTTAATTTTGGCACAAAAAACACTACTTTTTCATGAGTGATTCGAAGTTAACAGCTGTTGCGTGTTATTAAACATTTCCGTGATTTCCTTACTAGGTGAATAGGTGAGTTACCCAACCTTTAATGGTGTTCCTTTTTGCAAAGCACCCAATTTGTTACTTTTTTAATCGGTGTTATTATATCAATTCCATCAGATGCATAAAATAAAACAGTTATAAAATCAAATCAAACAAAAAAAATCAATCCGATCATTGCAAGGCAGTTTGTCAATAATAGCGGAAAATCTCAAGCGATCGATAGAGTTCTGAAAGCTCCTGCAAAGTTTGTTGAAAACACGCCACATTTGTGAGACCGAAAGACTTACAAGAGCCCCACTAGAATAGTTTTCCCTTTATGACAGCTGGCTTCCAAAGTTTTCAGGTAGGTACTCCGGACTTACAAAGAAAATATGAGCAAAATCGAAACACTTTATTTTGTCACAGCCGTTCGATACTCTCAACTCTCAAGGTAATCCTAAGCCGGTTATTAATGATCCAAAGTTGGTCTGCTAGTTTAAGCTTGGTTTTCGGACTACATATTGGTCAATAACTGTGGACATTCAGATCACAATAGATGTAAAATTGGAGTTTTGACATCTAGATCATATTAGATATAAAAACATAAATTGGACATCCAGCTCACATTTTATATATAAAATCATAGTTTGGACATTCAGGAACACGTTAGATATAAAAAGCATAGTTTGACATCCAGATCACGTTGGACTTAAAATCATAGATTGGAATCCAGATCACACCGTACAGATAATCATAGTTTGACATCCAAATCACATTATATATAAAATCATAGTTTGGAAATGTCTAATTTGTTCTGAATGCAGAACACATTAGACATTAAAGCATAGTTTGATACCCAGATCATGTTGGACATAAAATCATAGATTAGACATCCAGATCACCCTGGACAGATAATCATAGTTTAACATCCAGATCACATTGGATATAATACCATTGTTTAGACATGCAGATCACATTGGAAAAAATCATAGTTTGGACATCCATATCACATTGGACACTTTAAAATGTTAGTTAATGAAATGCTAACACTTATCTCCGTTTCTTCAATTTAATTCCTTATTAACTATTAAAATCATTACTGAAAGGAAAAATAATATCTTATCTAACACATTATGTTTTTAACTTTATTTGAAGAAAACCTCAGCTCATGCACCGGAACTTTCAAAACTGATCTTTCAATTTTTCGATTACACTTTGATTAGACTTAAACAAACTTCACAAAGTCAATTTTAACTTTGATTACATTCACAGAAATATGAATATATAGACTAGAAATTAAAGATGAGGGGTAAAATCAACTGTTGAAGAACGAAGGGGGTAAAGCTGACTGTGATTCGTCAATAAATCAATCTGACAGTATATAGGCATCTCGCATTATAATATCACCATTTAGTTCTTAAAAGTAAAATCTGCTTTTGAATGAATAGACATTTTTACATGGGAGCCCAAATTACTCGCCACGTTATGAACAAATTTGCGAAGTCCAAATTTGGCAAAATAAATTTCTTCTATTTTCAGAGTCGAATATTTCGCTTACGTATTTAGTTAAGACACTTTTATAAATGTTCATAATTTACTTCCCAGCAACCAACCAGCTTTGTGTTTCGCGTCCAGACGTATCTCGGTGGGATAGTATAATATGTTTCTACAACTGATCCATATTATACGATGTGAATATGCTTAAAATAAAGTAAAATACTGCTTATATATTATGGAATGTAATACGACAATTGGGTTTATTCTTTTTTTCACATCTATTTTTACAAGTTTTTATACCACAAGATACCATTTTGCCGTGTTATTTCGTAAAATGAACCGATGATGCCTCGACCATAGTTCGCACAAGAATGATGACGTCACGTTTTCTAAATTCACTTGAGGCCATACGCGAGCACAGCCGGCTCCAATGGAACCGGTATGGGGAGTGGGGAATAATACGCTTTTAATCACTTAGGGCAGGTCTACTAATATTCATATGTCTATGATTACATTCTTATTTTTTCATTTCGTTCCCTTTATCTCGAACATAAGTTTCAAAATAGATACATAATTTATATAAAAAAAATTAAAAAAAATTTTGGAATTGTTAATTCCTTTTTTTATGTTTATAGCAAGCAAACAGAACAATTCCAGAAATTTAAATTTTCAATTTGTGAGGCGGGCTTAGGTTCCGCCACCCTGGCAACCATTTAATCGATAATAAACATATCTTCCATAGGTCACATCAAGTGATTCACTAAGTTTGGTGATTTAACAGGGGTGCCCGGGTTCATTGGGTGAGGTATGTTCAGAATGCGCCTGTCCACTAGCTGCGTGGTATGCCAGATCTGGAGAGGCTGGTTTGGGGACACCTTTTGACTTCTTCAACTGGTCTCTCCACCCATTGCCTTGCGCCGCAGTGGTAGATATATATACATATGTCCGTCACTCCTGGACACACTGATCTTTAGATTCCTACCCAACCCTCATACCTGATACCTTACCAGAACTTCCCCCCTTCGTTTCCTTAAAAAATCCATCTACGCAGCATCCGAAAAGATACCCTGACCTAGACCCTGAGCGAAATTATTTTCATCAGGGAATCCTGTGTTGGGTTGAATTAAAAAAAAAACTATAACAACAAAAAACTATGTAGAATGTTTTTTAGGGGTAGAATTTAATCTTACGTAAGCACTATATAACAATCACTACTTTATTTTATTTATTTTGGTATATATTTTTTATTTATTTAATGCCCAGAGGAATTTTACATGGTTGGTAGTATAATTTTAATTTGACAGATACTTTGAAAGATAAAAAAATAAGAATAAAATTACTTTTGATAAAAGCTATGCAACAAGTCATACAAACACAAGAAACAAAAACAGCAAATTATTTGTAGTTTTACCTGATGTGTTTAGGAGTATTGTTGAAATAAATGTTTTAAATGATCCACAAAACTTGCCAAGTTGGTATTGAATATGTCAACATCACCCAAGTAATGATTTCCCATGGTGTGAAGTCATTGTATCGGATTGTGGGCAATGTAGTTACGCTTATGTGTGCTGCTGTAGAATATTGTATTTTGTCGTGTTGTTACTGTGGGTGTATGTATGTTTATAAGTTGCAGGAGTCCACAACAGTCGAATTTAGATTTAAGTATTTTGAATAAGAACGTTAAATCGTTTATTTTACGTCTATCTTCTAATGTATGTATTTTAGAGTATTTAATAAGAAATTGTATTTTAAGTCTTCGACAGGGATATTTAATTTAAAATTTATAAAACGTAGAAATTTTTTTTTGTATTCGCTCAATGTTGTTAATGTGAATTTTGTAAGATGGAGACCAAACTACTGAGTTATATTCAATTAGACTTCTTATTAGAGATACGTATAATAGTTTAAGTGCTTGTAAAGAAGTTGTTCTTAATACAAAGCCTAGTGTTTTCATACCTTTGTTCACAATTTGATGGATATGATTGGTGACACTTAGTTTTTCGTCCAAAATAATTCCAAAATCTCTCATTTCCGTGACTCTTTCTAAAGCTATGTTATTGATGGAATATTCGAATAAAACAGGATTTTTGTTTCTGAAAAAAAAAAAAGTTTTGCATTTTACTACATTTAAAAATAAATTATTTTGAACGCACTAATCTTTAAACTTACTAATATTTGACTGTAGTATATGGCAATGATGTATTTGACGATTTAGTTCATTCCTCAGCTTTCTCTTATCGTCAACTGGCCCAATCGTTGGCCATAAATTTAACAATACAGATAATAAAAACAGAATTTTCTTGTTCGTTTAATCATAGTGCTTTTGTTTGTACATATCGTGATTGCTTTTTGCAAAACCTAAGAGTATATTAATGAACTTATCGCATTGCAAACGCATGTCTTCATGTATATATATTTTTTAATTTAACTATACACGTACACATTAACCCATATTATCCCAAGCATATCTAGACTTGTACGATTTTGATGAAAATTTGGTCTTAGCACCTTATAATGTACGTCATAAAAAATCAATTTAAAAAAAATAATTATTTCATTTATTTGCTGAGTTTTGGAACCGATCGATTAATCGATCAGTAGGAATATACCTACGTGGGTAGTATTCATAAGAATGTTACTTATTGTGGAATAAAAAACTATGTATATACCATACTTTATTATTTTTTATAAAAATTATATATTTTAAAACTGTTTGGAATTAATTAAGACATTGTGTATATCTATGAAATGTATTTTGAATGGAAAACGACAGAACATTTCTGATGTAAAGCGACATTGCACGTTGAACATTTCATAAAAAAATTTTATGACATAATCCACATCGTGTAGATTTAATTTGGTTGACAGTGTGATGGGCCTTTTCATCTAGCCTTATAGAGTCTGGAACCCGTTTTATAAAAGCCAGTAATGACCTAGGCACCAAGAGTTTCCCAACGGAGGTGTTAGAGGCTTCTTTCATTAGAAAATATGTTGTAACTATATACCTGGTAAATGATAATAGATCATGACAACTGTTGCCCTTTTTCGATGCTGGGGATATTTTATATAATTGAAAGGCATTGTTCACACACGCATTGAGAGGGAACATAAGTAGTTGCCAATACCATCTCTTCAGCCTAGTGGAAATTCGGTAGCACCCCACATTTTGATCTAGGCGATCTACGCCGCCCATATATTTATTATAATTTATAAAACACCTGGGTTGATCAACATCCTTTTTTTGTTTGTCACAAAAACGCTTGACCTTTCCTACAGGTTCTACACCACACTGCGTAGACGCAACCGTCACATTAACTCTAAAATTGTCTTTCCCTTTCTGAATGGCATTTTTTTCAGTTTCTGAACGCAACAGCTCAAATACCTCTTCATCAAAAAACAACTCGAAAAATTGTATTGGTGTTTCAACATCTTCAAGGAAACTGGGTATTGTGGTCACTTGTTCAGGCTTGTCCGGAATATCTATAGCCCTTCAACGTCTAGATACTGGAACACGTTTTTTTTTCTGCGGAGGTGGTTTTGCTGATGATGTACTAGGCGTAGGTTGAAGAGTGTGATCGTCCAAGAAACTGTCTTCCACGTCGATACAAGTTTCTGTAGCAACAGTGGCCCTAAGTTCATCTTCTGCTAATAGTTGTTGCCTCGACAAATTATTTATATGGGTAGATTCCTCGTCACCACCATCTTCGTCACTTTTATCATAATTATCTGGTGGAGTAATACAAATATCAGCCGATAAAATATTCGTGTCATCTACCAGATGTGAAATAATTTCATTTACTGACAAACTGTAACAAAAACAACAAAAATATCTAAATAAAACCTTCATATGAATGCATAACAACTCACTGGTATATCATCCTACTGATCGAAAAATCGATCACTTTATAAAATACCAATTTTTCTACCCACAATCAATTTTATAATAATTTCAATATGTTACAATATTGTGAAAAACATTATTCTAAGTATAAAACCACAAACATAAATAGAATTATATTATAATATACCAAAACTACTTACGTTTTACGACAAGACATATTTTTTAAGAAAAATTGCCTTACAAACAGTTTAAATTGGAATAATAAACGCGGGAATTGTGAAACGTAAAAAATACTGCTTGACAACTAATAGTTTCAGGTGTACCAATATAAAAAAATTAACAACGAATGTGTTCACAATTTCACATAAAAAAATAAAGTATCAACCGATCAAATAATCGATCACTAGGAAGATATGGGTTAACAACTAAAATTAACGTCGGTATTTAAAATATGCAATTGATTTTATGTTAGTCTTTAAAAAAATTTACTTGAAGAGAGCTTCATTTGCACTTTCACGACAAACTTTAACTATTCGCTCGATAAGCTGTATTTGCATGCCTGCATAATATGCCATCAAGCTTCTGCAAACGTAAAAGCTTATTTTAGACCAATGCCATGACTAAGAGCAATTAAATGTGTAATTTTGTTATAAAATTAACATGCATGCTAAAACAGGTGGTTAATTTCTTGGCAACAATACAAATGTACGCGTGTATGAATCAGCTCATTCACTGGTCAAATAGCGAACCACAAACATTAATATTATTGCACTAGCAGTAGAAACATGGCAACGTAATATCCTGTAGATAAAGATAGCTCTAATCAGCTGTGACTAATTTGGCGGAAGTGACGTAAACCCCTACCATAAACCACCCCTAACACACGCGAGGGTTGCGTCACGTGATCAGGGGATGATTTATGTATCGCGGAGATTCATTTTTATCTCGTCATGTTCAGCGATCGTGTTTTTTTTCAAAATATTAAACCAGATCCCCGTGGAAATGAGACCTCTTGTTTTTCGATACCTTTTTGAAGGCCACTCTAAAGCGACGAGGCCTACATTATTATTTTATTATGATATCAATCAAGTCAATTTGACACATTTTTTTGACAAATTTCTTCTCGTTTTAAAAATGGGAATCGATGGTTAAATTCAATAATGTATTTTTATGTCGTAATCTGATACTTGTTGATATATTGTTTTAGATGTTTTATCGGATTATATGATAGTCTGAGTAAAAAATTGATCTGCCTAATGTTATCGTTAATACTGTCTCTTTGAAGTATTGTGGAAAAGTTAAGTGATACAGGCATGATAGTCTAGTTTGAAGTATCAAGAAGTAGGTCTTCACTCAGCCTTGATATTTACTATGTTCGGCTTATCATAATATTAATGCATGTCAAGAAATATTATTTGAAATCATATCTACCTTGGCATTTTTTTTTAATACGTCCTCGCTCGAATGGATACAGAAGATTCATTCAGGTATCAGCTACCTTGGGATGATATATCTCAAAAAATAATGCACGATCTTTTCAATGATTGTGCATTGAAGGCCTCAGCACCGGCAAGCCACCCAGTGAGGCCAAAATTACTGCAAAACTTGAAATGTAAAAAAATATTGTACCAAAAAAAAAATGATTAGATTAAAATGAACGATTGGAGAACTAATACATAACTTAGTGATTATCAACTACACAATAACATAAAACAATGAACAATACGAGGGTAAAATTTATCGAAGTTACTCGTTAAAATCTGGTCACCATGCAACTGAAGCCATTTTAATTTTTTTTTTATCTATTATTCATTAACGCCCTATTGGGCTTTTACAAAGAAATTTACACTTTATTTCAGTGTTTAAGTATAACAGGATACATTGATATATATATATATATAGTATTTAACTACCGTAGAAAGCATGTACTATGTGGCTTGACATTATATAAAAGAAACAAAAACATTTTGTTTTTAAACCACTTTATTGAGTTATATAGGTCGACCGGTGTCGGTTGCACTTAACTCAATAAAATGGATTAAACAAAGTAAATTTTATTTATTTATATATATTACTGTATGTAGTACATATAGCATACAAATATAATATATTTAAAAAAATCACACATATACTAATCCTATGATTACCATCGAATCCATATAATTTCAATATACCTGATATTGAAAATAAAGCAAAGTTTCAAATATAAAAGTAAGTATGTACATACGCATATTCATGTTTGTTGCAAACCAGTTTTATGTCATAAACGTATGTCACAATATTCTAAATGGCGGTCTCTAGGGTGTTACTGAAAATACAGTTTTTTTTTCATTCTTGATTAAAATAAAGATACATTTTTCAAAACCATTTTTGAAGGAGCCAACACGTTTCCTAACTCCAGTCTGAAAACAAAAGTTTTAAAATAATCTCGATATCAGGCTGAGATATTTATGATGCCCTAACATTATATAGTTTAACCGTTTAGCAGGTGGTCCTGAGAAAGCCAAGGGCCAATAATTTCTACTACCTGATTTTCCACTCCGTTAAATCTGCCCTTCCGACGTCCTCTTTATAGCCACTAGGATATAATCGAACTCATACTTTTTCTAACAAAAAATACTTACTGAAAATCTCCGATTCCTTCATCTGTATTTCCATATTTTGTTCTTTGTTTTTGGATACCGTTTTTCGTGTTATGTATTTTCTTCACAAATTCTTACGAATTTTTATATAAATATTATTCCTTTTCGTAAAACATTGTTTTCAAAGAAAACTTTTTGAATGCTTCGGTTATTCAACCTTTTATTTTCTGAAATTATTTTTTTTAGACAATATCTTTACACAAGGAATTTTCGAAAGCGACTTTTTAAGTAAACATCTACTATGGATTTAAATTATTTCTTGTTGAAGGCTTTCAAAGGGTTTGTTGATTTCAACTTCTTTCTGCTCAATTAACATTTGGAAAAGCTTAGATTGTTTGGCAACCAAGAAACACACATAACCGTTTGCAAACAATAGAAAAATTCCTTATTGTTATTAGTCAATTAGTAAAACTTTTAGATAATCTTCTCTAGGCCTGTGCAACTAACCACTTAAATCATGTGCGTATGGAGGGTACCCTATATTAGCAGCTACTGCACGTTCCATCGACACCGGTTTCGCTCCAAAAAACAGATTTATTTCCTGTCAGAATTTTTTTTAAAGCCAAACTCAATCTTCATTTTTTTCAACACAGTGCGCGATCCCATTCACGTAATAAATCTGATATTATATTTAGTCATTCAGTGGTTTTTAGAACATAAATATCACAACCGTGATGTAAACCCTCAAGTTCGAAGACATAAACACGTTTGGAGGAAAAACGTGACAGCGTAAAACCGGGAATAAGGAGATGCTGTATTTTATTCATAGATTGAAAGTCTAAGATTTTGTTTGAAAAAACAAAGTGTGATTGTAAAATCGATGATCGATAAACGCGGTATGGTGAAAAGTTCTTGGCCTTATTATAGTTTGTGTATTAAATTTTTGGTAGGAATATTGAACTACCTAGGAGGGTGTGCAACAATTTGACGAGCAAAACTGCTGTCCAAAATACTTTCATTTTTATTTTGTCTTCGTGTAATAAGCGATGCATCTAACTGCACAGTCATTATTTGTCAACCATATCTTGAATTTGAAACATCTTAAAATTTATATATATAAATTTTGTGCAAATAACAGTTCAGAAAACATATTGTTTCAAACCATCAAAAACTTAGCTGGTTTGTTGTTTTTTCGTATGTAAATAAGCCAAATATTATTAATATTACAAAGGATATAGCCGAGCTGACGTCAACTTTGTACGACTGTTGAATCTAGAATACTTCAGATTTGATGTAATGTGGATGCGCGTCAGTCTTGCCTAAACTAGCCGAATTTTATGTTACAAAGACCCAATTATGTCTGATTACGTCTAAAATAGTCTTCCCAATATGCTTGGTGTAACTGACCAAAACTCAGGTACGGTGGTTCCATTGAAGTCACAGTCAAGTTAGCCTCACAGAAGCTGGGCGTATTGGAAAGGGCCCGTAGATACTTTACTAGTACATAACTGCTGAACCTGTATTAATTGCAAGTGCGCCCCACTGTCGACTTCCACCTCTGGTCTAGAGCCCGAAAATACCTGAAAAAACCCCATTACTGTGCGTAAACGGGCGGTCCGTCTAATAGATTCCCCTCTATTTACAAACTGTTTGCAATCGTTAGAACACACGCATTAGGTAGGTATGCTGTCCCCGTTCTACCGGTATTGAAATGGAAGATGCTCCTAGGAACTAGCGTCATTAATCCCCTCGGCATCGGTGCATAGTCGGGAAAAACGCCAAACGCATACCCAACATATACATGGATAACATTTTTCACATGAGAACGGGTCGCTTCTACGACTTATTCTTGATTTTTAACACCTTAGCTGTGAAACGATTTTTCCGGCTTCAGTGGTTCCTCCCTCTTACAACCCCTTAGATCCATGTTCACTCCTTTCCTCTCCCAAAAAGACCCTCCGCACAGCATTCCTAGAAACGACAAAGGCCCTAGGGGAAAACGTTTTACTCAAGATCTTCTACCTCTTTCTCTATAATTTCAATATGAAAGAAGAAATCAACGCCAACTCTTCGCTTAATGAAAACTACAAACCCATTTTTCATTTTAAAGCGGTGTAAGTGCTAGATTTTTTAAATGTTTTCCATTTGAAGTTTGCGACTGTAAATATATTAGCACAGTGGTCATTCTACAAAATGGCTGTTTCCCTTCCCCGGCCACGATGCGCCAGCCGCCCTCTCATACGAAATGCAAATCCTCCGCCGAGCGCTGATATAAACGAATAATGAATAAATTTTCACGTAAATATTAACACGAATATTTCACAATAAAAGGAACAAAAAGATTTGGCGCTATCACTGCAAACGTTAGTATAGTTCAACCGGCTGTATGTTTGGTATGAATCATCGTAAAAATATTCATAAATACATTCGGTGGTTTTTTAAAAGAGTGAGTAATGTCTGCGTTCAATACCTCGAAGATACGAGTATGAACAATTTTTGTTTGAGCGGTTTTGCAATGGCAAGTTGGTCATTAAAAACAAATTGGCTAGATCTGTCATATTTTTACACGGATTTTGAGACTTTTTTTATTCATCGACATTATTTGTTGGTCGAAGCTTATTTATTATAATTTTAAAATTATTTTGTCGGTATAAAATGGGACTTTAAGCCGCTTCCTGATGACCGAAACACGTGTTCATCCACTTGCGTTTGCCTTAATAATATATCAAGACAAAATTTTTAATGTTTTGACTAATAATAAAACGTTTTTGGACATCGTGACAAAAAATTGGTATTTTACTTAACATTATCAAGACCTTTAATTAATTTGTTAGTTGCCTGCAATCCCGTTAAAAGGATAAAAAATATAGGCAATATTTTTTCATCAGGAAATTTACTCAAGTGATTTCTTTCTAATTATGCGGTTCTAAAAAATAATACAATAAATTATCAGTAGGATGCAGTAAAATTGAATAAACTTGACTACAACTACAACTTAAGTTATTCTCTATACTTAACCCACCCAGTGTAATGAGTTACCCATATCCCACGACATAGTGGTATGGGCAGAAAAAATGATATACCAAGTATCTCCACAACTGCAAATCATAGAAGATACACCACCCCATCGATTACGCAGTAATATAGTGCAATTATAGTATTCTTCTGATTGCACGTGCCTTAGTCACGTGCAATCAGAAGAATCACCTTATATGGTGATCGACGGTAGAGTTAGCGATAAAATCAAAAAAACGCAAAAATCATGCCCATAAAAGGAATGATTAACTACGGACGAGGGGGAAATAAGAGGGGGAGAGAAAGACGGGAAGGGAATCGGGAACACAGATAGTGACGGGAGAACACAGATAGGATGGGGAGAACTCGTCACTTCAGACTTTTGTGAGTCGTGAGACGACCCAGGGATCACCCACACACAGCGGTGAAGCTGAAAGTAGATACTTTAAGCTCTGGAGGGTTTAAATACGCAATGGAGACCAGAAAAGCAGCCCAAGCATCCCAAATCGGTTTATAGCAGTAAACGCTTTAAATATAACTTCCGCCTGTAACTTCCAGTACACAATTGTTCCATGCTATAGATTAAAAATAATTTTGTAATAGTATGCATAACTTTGTTGCCAAATAAATGGTTTATCAGTGAATAGATAAAATAAATAAATCAGGATTAAGTGGTATATATAATATATAATATTTAACACCATGTTGAGAAAAGTTAACATATATACCTTGCAAGTATACTTGTTTGAGATCCCGTGCACTTTTTTATGCTCCAAAAACGAGGACTTCTGCCTATCAGAAAGCCAATCAAGAGACCGACTCAACTGCTAAACGATCCTACACTGACCATCGGGATTTTCAACGTCACTGGCAGCCATATAAGCAACTAACTTTTAGAACGCATGTCACAAAATAGCAAATGCGCCCATGATCCTATCACACTCTCACAAACCACAAATTTGTAATCTTCTCCGTGATATTTTGGTTAAAAACCTTTTTATGGAGAACACGTTTAATGAAAAAAATGAGTCAAATATTCCTATAAATCTCCATGTTCACCTCTGCCTGAGACTCTTACCTACACTCATAACTATCGAATGATTATATATCCATGCTAATGTTTTTTTTTAGATAAAAGATTTGTCTTGTATTCAAACTACCTGCTTCTCAAAATTATAAATACACTTCGTAGCAGAAATTATAAAATCATGATTTATGATTTGAAAAAGAAAAATAAACAACGGAGTTCTGTAAAATAAACAGAAAATCACTGAACGCTGATCTTTTATTGGAAGTATATTCCTATATTTGTTATTTCACGTTTTCCTGCTTCAAGTTTTGTATTCATTAGGGGCATTGTTATACGCTTGGTATACGTGTTGAAAATAATATTATTTGCTTTCGTACAATAGATGTAAAACACACTTTGTTCTATGAAACCTAATTTAAAATAAGTTTCACCCTGTGAGGAGCATATGTAAATCTTCAGGTAAAAAAATTGGGTTTCTTATTCTCATAACATGCTTTGAAATCTGAAAACCATGGAGGAAGAAGGGAGCCCCATGATGAAAACCCATACTACATATCGTTTAATATACAAAAATAATAGAGTAATATTATTTTCTTTTTAAATCTCTTTCAAATTTTGAACGTAATTTTTATCTTCGTACCATAATTGCACATGCTCATTCTATAATCTAGAGACTTTATTTAATCCAGAATTATAGAATTTTATGCAACATACAAATACTCATTTCTAAATAAAAATTCGGCCTGTGTGTGTTTGCGCTCGCGAAATTCGAAAAGTAGTTGACCGATTTTATTGAAAATTTCAAAGTTCGTTTTTATTAGTGCCAGGAGTGTTTAAATAGTGGTTTGAATGTTAGAAGAAGTTTGGTAAAAAATGGTAGAGGAATACTTAACGCAATATCTTTGCACTCGAATGAGATACGTAGTAGAATTAAAGTCGATGAAATGTAGTTTTCTAACAGTAACATTGTGGTATACAGTAGTGAATGATGGAAGAAGTGGAGACGTCTGAGAAAGACATTAACTATAGCAAATCAATTTAAAATTTGATAATTTATTTGCTCACCGGCAATAATGAACCCTTCATTCCTGTAACCCAGTAATTGAGCCTGCAAAATAAATTTAAAAATTTCAATTTTAATTTTTGAAAAACAAAAAAAAAAAAAAACTATTTATTGTTTTTGTGTTTAATTCGTAGAACTCCATTTAATTTAGATTAAATTTGATGATATTATTATTAAGTTCTGCAAGTGTTTTAGTTTTTATTATTGTGACAGCTGTTTCGGCTTACAAGGCCATTTTCAAACTGTGGTTAGTCCACATTGAGACGACGTATTTATACTATTTCAAATGTAAATTTTGAAGGTGCATAAATTGATTTATTACTGGTTAAACCGATGACATGATCTATTGTTGGTTAAACCAATCTATGTTTTCCCCTCAGTAAATGGTAATGAGTTCTTAATTATTTACTAATGACTTTATTGCTATGAATTATTTGGGTGCATTATACTGCTTGGGTTTTGTGAAAATACTGAGAAGTGGTGAGTAAATTATTTTCCGTACTTTATTAATTAGTGTTAAATTTGGGTCATTCGTTCGTTTATTGATTTTTAATTGTTCAAGTAAATTTAATCTAATGCCCTTTTTTTCTATATGCAATGGTTTAGGACCCTTGTTGTTAAGTGGGGTATGATTATTCACCAAGAGATGTTCTGCGAATTTTGAGGATGTGTTTTTATTATTATAACAGCCGTTATTAATCGCGAGGCAATGAGGCAAATAACATTGAAAAAATAATAAAAAATAAGAAATATAAAAATTAAATCAATTTAATATATCCGGTAAATAACAAAAATATAGAAAAATTTGCATGTCTCGAATTCCTCGGCCCAATATCTGAAAAAATTGCAAAAGAAATTAAAAAATGTGGTTTAAATATAGCTTTTCGAACAAACAATAATTTAGGAACAAGCCTTAAAAACTCTAAAAGTAAAATCCCTATACTCAATAACAGTGGCATATATGAATTAAAATGTGACCACGCCGATTGTAACGCCACTTACATCGGACAAACGGGGAGGGCATTCTCAACTAGATTCAAAGAACATATACGATGTTATAATAATAAAAACACATCCTCAAAATTCGCAGAACATCTCTTGGTGAATAATCATACCCCACTTAACAACAAGGGTCCTAAACCATTGCATATAGAAAAAAAGGGCATTAGATTAAATTTACTTGAACAATTAGAAATCAATAAACGAACGAATGACCCAAATTTAACACTAATTAATAAAGTACGGAAAATAATTTACTCACCATTTCTCAGTATTTTCACAAAACCCAAGCAGTATAATGCACCCAAATAATTCATAGCAATAAAGTCATTAGTAAATAATTAAGAACTCATTACCATTTACTGAGGGGAAAACATAGATTGGTTTAACCAACAATAGATCATGTCATCGGTTTAACCAGTAATAAATCAATTTATGCACCTTCAAAATTTACATTTGAAATAGTATAAATACGTCGTCTCAATGTGGACTAACCACAGTTTGAAAATGGCCTTGTAAGCCGAAACAGCTGTCACAATAATAAAAAACTAAAACACTTGCAGAACTTAATAATAATTTTATCAAATTTAATCTAAATTAAATTTATAAAAAAAAAATAATAATAATAAAAACGTTTGCAGAAAACAGAGGATAACTTATTTTAATTGAGGCAGGTATGTAAATGACAGGCATTTTTTTTATTAACCCTAAGAATATCAATGATATTGTTTCAATATTCAATATCTTATTACGAAAAGACTTTTCATGAGTTATCTGAACGCACTATAAATTATGAAAAATGATTGAAAAACTTATTTTTCTTCAAAAGCTCGAGTCACCTCGCCAATAAAGTTAAGGACCTTTTGGGGGAGGTATTGAAAAGATAATATATTCAACCCTTTTATTGCGGCAAAGAAAAACGAACTGTCTATTTCCTCCGTTCATAAAAATGTATTAAAGATATCCGTTTATGTAGGGAATTTCCCCTTACAACACCGGGACAGTATCCTTCTCACTATCATATAGAGACAGCCACAACGTGACCGGGTTACTAGATAAACTGCAGCAACCATTGGCGTACTCTTTATATATATGAGATCAGAGGACTGCATTCCTAGTGGCTTACCGACAACGAATCGAAGTACATATTAAGTGGTTTGTTTCAGACCCATCATATAGTTTCACGGGTACTTTTAATAACTACGAACAAACAGGATCCATTATAATTAGGTGTTCACATTGAGATAGTTAAGAGCGCTTCCATGACGAAAAAGTTCATCTGCACTTACGCTAGTTATGATATACTCTATATTCTTCTTTGCGTAGACACCTTATCACTAGCATTCTCAAGGAAAATGTTGAAATTTAAAAAAAGCTTAGACTGACAAGGATTCTACAACAGAGGCTCTTTATCGAACACCTCAGCAGTAAAAAATTGTTCAAACGCTGCGATCCACTTAGAGTGACCTATATCAGAGGTGTTACCATATAAATGGTTCCCGAGGCATTAAAATTATAAATTCCATACAAACTATTATTCTGCAGTAATAAGCACAACAATTTGAACAAGCATTTTACTTTTATTTATGCCGAAATTTATCTACAAAATTAAAAGTTCTTCGTATTTTAACGTTTTAACATTTTAATTTTTAAGTTCATGTACTTGGTCAAATAGTCGATACACCCAAGTGTATCATTTTAGCCTTAACCTCCCCATCACCAATACTTTTTCTCAGCAGAGCAGAAGTACTGTCCTGCATATCCTAGTCATAATCTTCATGATGATTTTGTCAGTATCTAAATAATTTTATTTTTAATCCAATCTTATCATGCTGTACGCAAAATCAGCCGGCCAAATATATATTTTACGTAAAGGTAAGTCGCCATGTACCCCGCCATTTATGAGGACCAGTTGCTGATACCTAAATATCACATAATTGTGTGCTAGCATGAATACTCGTACATCATATATTATGAAGGCACATAATACAGGTCAGTTATGATATTTTCAAAAGGTTAATTTTCCAACGACGGTCATATTAAAACGGAATTGAGCATGAAAAAGACTTGATATAACGGTCCAATGAAAACTCGAGCCTTCGTACGAAAATCGTTAAAACAATTTTATAGACGTATTTGGAACATTTTGTAAAGTTTGGAATAATTTTACGACTACTCCAATGGCAGAAAGGTTTCCGGGCACATGATGTCGGGATATCTTTCAGTCCATATTCTGTGTTTCCATTTATGTGACCTAAACGGAGTGACATACCTACATAAAATAAGAAATATCGTTTGGTGAACAATTTCGTTCCTCAGATAACGGATAAAAGCCCCAAGACGTGTTGGTCATAATGTAGTGAATATCTATTCCACCAGTTCCATCATACAATGGATTGCTCTCTTTATTGTATCGAATTTCATGAGCCTAAAACTCTTTCAGTTTACCGTAATATCTATGTAAATATTTCAAATTCTTCAATAACTTATTTTTTCAGACATCGGAATAAAATATTTAAAATGTTTGCAGATATAAGAATGATTTTACTGCCACAATGTTTTGAAATCTATTCATTCTCTTTGTGGCATAAAAATTTAACCCTCGGAGACACAATTTTGTAGAAAATATTCAGACATTATATTGTCTTCAAAATCAAATTAAGAATGATGTGTCAATAAAGCATTTTTTTAAATAAACTTATTATTTATGAAAAAAACGTATTTTTATATTGAAACACGCCAAATGCATATCCAGCATGCACAAATGTAGAAAGTTTATGTATTTCTTCAATACAAAAAACTGCAAACAAACACTGTGAACTTATTAAAATAGAGACCGGACAAATCATCACAATGATAATTCATCACATCTTTAAAATGTTGTATAAAGTCATGGAAAGTGATGAAACAAACCTTTTTTAAGTAGGTAAGGTTAGGTTAGGTTAAAAAAAAAATTTCATCGTTTCTAGTGACTTTATATCACTTTTTAAAAGTTTTTTGAATTGTCACTGTGTTGAGTTATCACGGAACCGTTTGTTACAACAAACATGAATAATTTTATGCATATACGAATGTTCAATGTACATACTTACTTTATATTTGAAACTTTACTTTATTTACAATATCAGTTGTTTTTTTGTGTATTTCCCCAGTATATTATGTTACATTTACATACATAAGTTGTCTATTTCCTCTACACAAGTCCGATTGGGCGTTAATGAATAATTAATTAAAATAAAATAAATAAATAATTCAAATCGTTCAGTAAAAACAAACAATTTATTAACGGATTTGAAAGAACTTTGACTGTTCAACTAGGAAGGTTCCCGTTTTAGTACAGTTATGTTGACAATTGGCAAGCCTATGTTATATAGTTGTGTACACATATGTAAACACATTTAATTTTTTTAATGTTTCTGACTGTCACCATCCATGGGTGTTATTGGACAAAGTTTCAATGGATGGACAAGGAGAGCAATTTTATATATCTTTATTAATAAAAATATATAACAACCCAGTGAACTCAATATCTTCAGTCATCTAATTATATTTATATTTTTTTAAGAGCCATTAATTTAAAATAAATTGTTCATTCGTGTAATTCCCTAGTATATTTACATATTACGTCCCAGCGAAAACTCGTACGGATGTCACCGACATTGGTCCTCTTTCTTCTCACGCGTCTTGTTTGAAAACGAAAAAGACAGAATATACTAGAACGATGACGTCACGTACGATCTATTGCTGGGCCTAGTATATAAACCAACATTTATTTAATTTAAGAAGTAATTTTTATGAAAAAAACTGTTAAAGATTCCTCAGCGTAGTTTTCTTGGTTTTGTATTACCGCAGGAACCAATTTTGGTCGCAGAGGGTTTAAAGGATATCGAAAATAAACCTAAAAAAGGTGAGAAGATTATGCAAAATAAATCTTTTCGGATAGCTGGCTTATTTATTTTTTGGCCTCTAGGCGTATTTATGTATACGGCTGGCTTAGTATAAAAGGACACCGCCCAAACCCCATTAAGAATTCAGGATTATATTATCTTTCATGGCCCTTTTGACGGATGACCAACCCCCGGGGTGGCTCGTTTCTAAAGTGAATACCAAAAAATTATTAGGTAATAAAAAATATATTAAAGTACCCTGACGATTGCGGCAGATTATCAGTGTAGTTTTAAAGTCTTGTTAGTTAAATTGCCTCAGAAATACTTACTTTAAACGTTATGTTTTGGTTTTTTTTCCAGTAAATTACTGTTCTCGTGAGATTATAATAACAGTTGTATTTTAAATTAATATTGAAAATACAAGCTAATATTATGTAAAGATGTGGTTTTTATCAACCCTCCAATGGGCAATGTGGCTTAACATAATAATATAATAGGTGTGGGCTATCAAACTAGTTTTTGATAAAAACAGGTGTGCAAATAGTGTTTATGAACGTGTTAATATGTTCTGTATTTGTTTTATATGTGTAAATCAAAATCA
Source organism: Hesperophylax consimilis (assembly GCF_061612785.1). NCBI lineage: Eukaryota > Metazoa > Arthropoda > Insecta > Trichoptera > Limnephilidae > Hesperophylax > Hesperophylax consimilis. The sequence continues at coordinate 11,010,967 of NC_142844.1, forward strand.
ATATTACAAAATTGCGCAGTGTAAATTAATACCTCAGACAGGAAGGATTGACTGAGAAGGAGACCGTGGGATACAAGCTACATACAGTGGAGCCGCAGTTTCACGACACCACTAGTAAAGTAACTCTTGTCTAACATTAATTTGAAAATATGATTTTTTCTTATTGATTCTTGCAGCGTTCAATATGGCGCTTAGCTTTCAAAACGTCTGGTGAATTGACATTGGTTGTAAATATTTGTCATAGGCGTGAGCTTACATGCGTTTCTGGATACGAACACAACAGAAATAATGTTATCAATTCCACTGTCAGAATGAAAAGGTCCATGACAGGTGATGCCTAACCAAACCACGGGCCAAGCACAGCCTTCAATGACGCGTATTTCCTGTGCGAAAATTTGAATAAAGAACTAATTTCGTATAATACGCTCTACTGAATATTCAAACAAAGTCGTAAAACATATTAATACGTAGGCATGTAAAGTTCGATTCAATTTTTATTTCATTGTTTCGGTATAATCGGCCATGTTTTATCTTTTATCCCTGTCACGCTTTATTTGAAATCAATAAGCAACCAAGGGGAGTTGAGCTCTTTTGAACGTGAGGTCGGCTTCGAAATTGAAATTCTATATTGGTATCGAGATTCATTGATTGAATAATAAACCGATAAAATAAAGGAACCATATTTCATTGACTGATTCCCTGAGATTGCTCCGAGAAAGCCATTTTGTGGTACAAAGATTATAAATAGAACCCCTAGTTTTAGAATCAATCAGAATACTAAAAAATCGTGTTTCTTTTCATAAACATTTATTTCTTTAGTTAAATTCATGATGTTGTTTTTATTGAAAGATTCAGGCCAACATTTAAAGTTAAAACATAAAAATCAACAAAAAATACTGTTTAAGTATTTTTTGTTGATGGTTGCCTACTAATGGTACTTAACGTCAGTTTTCTTCCTCCTGAAGTAAGTTTGATGAAAAAATTAAAGGATTTTTCTGGATTTTGGAAGAATGTCAAATATATTATATAATGTAATAAGTATTATATCTGGTTATTACACTATTTGTTGATTATTCGATTTTATGCGGATAAAAATAATAAATTTGCCGTTTAAATTGATTTTGATTCACCGGATCAGTCTTGGCACGGTAGAGCCGGCCTTTAGCCCGGTTTAACACTGTTTTAATCATACAAACGCTGTGATAATAAGTTACGGTTTCACTGCTCCGGCTTTATGCGCCGTGTTGTATTTATTCCGCGTTTGTAAGTCAGGAGTGTGTTTACTGGTGAGATATTTGGGAATCCGAGAAAACTTCGATGGATATAATATATTTTCAAATTATAAGAAAAAAACGGAAAATATCATATGGTCGGGTTAGGGATTTCTTAGAACTCTGGGACCTTTTATTAACTAGGCGACCGCTGAGCTATCAAGGCATCCTTAGTATATAATAATATATAGCTCAGTTTTGCCGCTGAGAGAAAACATATTTTTTTCTAATACGAATACGACAACATCACTATGTCAATATCAATATCAGTATTTGTATGAACACGTGTTCAGCCATCCTCACAAAACATTCGTTTTTCGGTTTTAACAAATGAACTGTATTTTACATCAGTATGTTTTCAGCGGCACGCCTTCTGAAATGAAATTACAATTGTTTTTCGCTAGATGTCCCCTTCTTGTATTTATTGTAACTTACTTCTACAACAAAATCCCACTCTCATTCAAAACTGACTTCAATATTATTCTAATTAAATTTCAAATAAAATGCTGGTGTATGAAACAATATACTGTCCGTACAATAACTGTAGATACGAAGGTAGCTGGGTACACTTGTCAGCGTTTTCAGTCTTGGTAGAGGTAGTAGATGTTGTAGAAGTTCGTGGAAGAGTTTAAAGCCACGATCAGAGAGGAATTTATTTCCAGATCTGAACTGACGAAAAGAATTTAATACTTGGAAAAACTGAATTTACTACTGAATAAAACACTTGAAAATATTTCTTGAGACTTTTGGAGACTTGGAGATGGTTCTTCAGAAGAGAGGATTCTCTTTCAGAGGTAGTTGTTGAACTGACTTTGTATGGAATTCGGTTCTCTATTTATAGAACGTTTTCAAATCGAACCCTCTCGGAGGCGTCCTATCCTCTTTCGTGAGGAGTAAAGTGGTTAGGTATTTTTCCTCTCTGCAATTATCTTGTTGAGAGGAAAGTTATATTTTAATATGATACCTTTCACCAAGTCAGTTCAATCTACCAAAACCATCTCCCGCAGTCCCGTTTATTCATTTTATAAATAATTATACAAATTTTCATATTGGGTTTGAAGTTAAATATCTTTGGTTTGAACATTTCCCAAAGGGTAACAAATATAGTTAAATATAATTATTCATGTTATTGTATTAGTATATAATCATTTCTTGATGTTGATATTTATTTCGTAGTTATATCTTGCATCATTTTTCAATAAATCCAGTCTGATGATATCACAATTAATCACATTTGAATCTGTTATCAGTGTTTGATAAGAAAGTCAAGGTGACATGCTGGGCTGTGATTGGTTGGAGACGGCGGCCATCATGGAATTCCATCCGGGGAGTAGTGGAGGGGGTCCTACGTAAATACTGAGTAGCCTTCCTAGCCGCGGTCACTTCGTGGGTTGGTGTGTCCGAGGGAGGTGATAGATGATTATTTTCAGATGTGTTTCAGGTTCTGCTATTATATTGCTATGTAATTATCTTGATTAATCACATATAATACATCATTTGATTGAGTTATTTTGATGTAAAGATCTCCAAATGTGTCGGCGACACGGTATCAAGCGGTTTCGGGGTTTGAGTGTTTTTGTGATTTTGGCGTAAATATGAATTCTCTTGAAATATTCTGGAGGTCTGGATACGTATGATACAGCTGGATAAAAAACATTGGAATATCAGAAATAGATAATATACTGACACCAAATACAAACTGAAACCGAAGCCACTCAACTGTAAAAAAAACAACATGGAATTTATTTTAGAAAAAAACACTATTTAATATTTTTATCATTACTTTATATTATCCATAATACTAAATTTTAATATTATCTGAATTAAATCGTTAGCACGGGAGAACCCAGTGAGAATATCATTATCTCTATTTGTTATAAAAAAACTTTGTAAAACACATATTATCATTATAATTTATTAGCACTTCACCAGAAAATAATTTTGAGTGCCACAAGAAAGTACGCTAGGTCCACTTCTATTCATTTAAAATATTAACCAACTGTGTAAACAACGTGTAGGTGGGAAAATTATTACGATCGCAGATGATACCGTTATATTGTTTGAAGGAGACGATTGGAAGGAACCACACCACCTTGCTAACACCGGTATAAACAGAGTAAACCTCAAATAACACATCTGCCCTGATGATGGACACTGCAATGCTGTCCGAAACGTTGGCTAAAGAAGGAGTTAGCGCAACACGGCATAACACCCCAAAAACAAATAACAAAAATACTTTTGGCCGTGAAAATCTTAAATCATATTTAAATTATACTAATGATTTTTAAATTATTTTTTTTTGCGTGTCGTTATTATTTTTCTTTAATATTTATCTCTTTTGGAATATATTAAATTACTATAATATTTATTATAAGTATAAAATATAAGTTCTTTGATCTTATAAATGCTTAAAGATAATCACGTTTTTTCTTTAAATGCAAGGTGTATGTAACCAAGAAAGCAAGTTCAAAAGAATATACTTATTTTATAATTAAATTTACTGGTATCGCAAGTCAGTAAGTCTAGTAAATGTAACATAATAAATTTAGAGTAATTTCAATAATAAAAATAAAAACAAAAAACATTGTTTTCTGAGATTTGTCTTGAAAAAAACACCGTTAAAAGCTTTTCAAGCCCTGAGGGCATATTTAAGTTTCATCATATAAAAATAAGTTGTTTGTGAAAGTGAATAATTTCGTATTTATCATAAATTGTGCCCTCAAAGCACCGAGCTTAACGGGTCCATCCTTGTATTAACAACATCATTTCCTATTTTTTTCTGATACTAAGTAGATATAGCTTTTGCGCTAGTCTATGCCTATACATAATTCTAAAAGAGAAATCTTTTCCCGCTGCTCTAACAATGTATAAATGAAGAATGGTTTAGTTTCTTGGCTGTTAAATTCCCGCAAACATCGACCGATAAAGCACGTAGTTTTGTATTGGGTCTGGAACTATAATTCCAATAAATTTTATGTATTTTTTTAGGGAGCAAACACTCTTACTATATTTTGTTAATATTGATATTTATTACATAATTCAATTACTCTGATTCTGCTCCAACCATATTCTCGCGTTTCAAATAAAATCTCTCTATCCTCCGTTGCCATAGGTTGTCCATAGGTGATACCATTGAGAATTTTGTCATTTTTAATTGAAAAAAAATTACGATCTGAGATTTTATTTGTTGTTTGTTTTTGGGGTGTTATGCCGTGTTGCGCTAACTCCTTCTTTAGTCGACGTTTCGGACAGCGTTGCAGTGTCCATCATCAGGGCAGATCCGGTAGATCCGAAGATGTGATCTACCGGATCTGCCCTGGTGATGGACACTGCAACGCTGTCCGAAACGTCGGCTAAAGAAGGAGTTAGCGCAACAGGGCATAACACCCCAAAAACAAACAACAAAAATGCTTTTGGCCGTGAGAATCTAAAAACATACGATCTGAGATATTCATGGCCAAAATGGGAATTTTGCGCTACCCCCTTATTTAGCAAAAATTTTGTACAGAATTTCAGTATCCATCAAGCCAGATGTGTAAATTTTTTTTTTTTTCTAGATTCTTATATTCAATAAAGTGGTGAATCATATAAATGTATTGAATTTAAAGTTAATTTTCACTATGCAAATAGAACGGCGTCATATTTCCTTCACAATTTTTATCTCAAATGGGTGTTTAAAATATTAGCTATGTGACTGTTATAGCCTTGTGTTTTCTTGGTAGGAAAAAATTTTTTACCTAAAAACCCTACAAAATTGCATATTTTAGAACAAAAATTGACGTGAAGTACCTATGTGCTTTTGTATATAGATGTTATATCGTGACGCCAACTCTAATCTTCCAAGATCTGGTAATATATTATATTTAAAGATGGTTTTTGCGTTTAGTTTTGGTGTAGCCGTCAAAAAACGGATTCAAAGAACTATTTGGTCTCGAGTTTCATTTGCCTCCCTAATAAGTTAATTATTACACATCTGCCCTGATGATGGACATTGTAATTTGGTCTACTTTTAATCTATGGTTTAGTAGTGAAATGTCAAAAACTCAGCTCTTATAGAGCTAGATTTAGCTCTATATCGACGCTGCCAGCCCCAGTGTTTATCTCTGAAATTTGCCCCCCCCCCCCCTAGGTAATGAATGGGTCATAGCATGTTACCGCGTGATACAGATTTTGGTATTATCGAACGTTTCAAACCTAAATCAACCCCGCTTGCTCCCCTAGTCCATAGTTAGAACTGCGAAAATAGTGTATATAAAGTCTATTAACCCTAAAAGCCTTATCTACGCCTGCGAGGCGTACACACAATCTTAAATTCTATTTCTCTTTCTAACGGTTGAAGTTAGCGCCTCGTGCTCTTTAACCATCCCAGTGGCCGACGGGAGCTCGCCGATGGTACCTGTATCACTAAGGTAATTCCAGCCATTTTTGAGTTTTTGAGGTATAGTACGCCTGCGAGACGTATGTTTAGGCTTTGTGTAACTTTTAACTAAGATTATGTGTTTTTACTTTCGTTAATATTTCGTCCGTTTTATGTTTATTTTGGCATTGTTTCAGATACTAACATGTCATGGTCTAATATATTAAACAGTAACGATATTTTGAACATCTTAGACCAAGAAAATAGTCGTTCTCTGGGCGAATCAGTTTCTGAAGACGAGGACAGCCAGTTTGTGGACGACATTCAAAACGAAGATGAGAATAACTATGTAACTGAAGAGGCTTTCCCTTTACAAGAATCTGCTCCCACTGAAGAAGCCGACTCAAAATTGCAAAAGCTGACCTAGCATCTGATTCTGCTTATGCTTCGCAATCTGCCAACTCAGGGCGAATTTATCGTGTTCCTCGAAATACTCTTCGCGGTAAAAATGGACGCGGGATGTTTGGTCAACAAATAAGGGTCAATCATCTCACAGAACTTAGGCTATGCATAAAGTCCGCACCTCTCCAGGACCAGCTCAAATTACAAATTAAATCAAGTGGGCTCTATTAGATTAGATAAGCGGGAAATGCACGAACAATTGAAGAACTCGAAATCTCAACCTGTTGGCAGTTCTACGTTTTGTTTTGAAGGCCCTCTGACACTTCTATCGTACAAGCCAAAACCTGCAAATATGGTTTACCTTTTATCTTCTTGTTAAAATGCAATAATTAATAATTCATGTGGTAAACCAGACATGATTCATTTCTAGAACCAAACAAAAGAGGAGTAGATTCATTTGATCAAATGTGCGCCTCAATGTCGCGCAGCCGCAAAACTAATAGATGGTCAATGACTGTTTTCTATGGCATCTTAAACATGGCTTTTGTCAATTCTGCTGTAATTTATGGCCACAACATGAGCAAATAAACTTTCAAACAAAAGAGAATTCATTAATCAACTCAGCACAGATTCGGTCAAGCCTTGGATTCAGACTTGAAGCTACGACTTAAAAATATAATCTAAATTCTCGGAAAACCTACTGATTCAGGTAATAAACTTTAGGCAGGAGAACCAAAGCCCAAAAAACGTAAATACTGCGCTTTTTGCTGCTAGAAAAAGAGAATGTCGTAATTAGTGTGCTGTAAGTGCAAAATGTCAGTATTTTCTGAGCACAAAGATGATGTCTCTGTAGATTGCTCTAAAATTATAGCTAGTTATTAAAAGCATGAGTACTTTTAATTTTTGCCCTAAGAATAAGAAATTAATCTTAAAAAAAATATGATTATTTAAAAAAAAAAATGTTCTAGTTGATTTTTAAGAAGATGATTTTTTTGTTTTAATATAAGCATAATGTTTTGATTCGTTGTAATAAATACCTGTGATAGTAGTTTTCATTGATAAAACTGTGTTTTATTATTAATTTACATACCAACCTTAACTTTCCATCGAAAAATAGGGCACAAGTAGGTATATTTTGGCCTACTGGCTGTCATTAACATGTGTACGCCTCTGAGACGTATGTTAAGGCTTTATGTACCTATAAAATAGATTAGGCTTCTAGGGTTAAGAAAAACAAAAAAGATTTACTTTACCCTTTCTAGTACATTCCTCAACATTCATGTAATAACAGTTCAGAAGGTGAGAGTTCAGCGGGCCAGAGAAACGATGAAATTAAACCTGAAAATTTTTTAAAACAGATAAAAAAATAAACAGTTTCTTTTAAATAACAAGGTTAATCGATCTATTTTTAACTGAATTAGCAAATTTCAAAGACTCAGTTAATGAATCTGTTGGAAAAAAATACGATGCAATCCTGCTCCAAAATAATGAAATATTAAAAACCATTCAAAATATATCTCAACAGCAAGAAGATTTAAAATATCGAATAAATAATTTGGAAAAACTACACGAACAAGTAAACTCAGCCTTAAATTCAAGACTTGAGGACTTAGAAAAAAAAAGCGAAAAAAATAAAGAAAATGAAATAAAAATTTGTCTCTTGACAGAACGAAATGAAGACCTAGAAAAAAGAATAATAGCGATCGAGATTGACCAAGAAAACAGGAACAGACGATCTAACAATACTTGTTTGGAACTTCGAGGGCTTCCAGAATTCAAAGAGGAAACATCACAAACCTTAAAAGACATTATATTCAACACCAGTAAAATAGTAGACTGCCAACTAAATACAAATGATATTTATAATATAAATAGAGTATCACAAAGAAACAAACATATTCCTCCAACAGTTAAACCTAGGTCAGTGGTAATTAATTTTAATTCAATACCGTTAAAAGAGGAGCTCCTTAATGCTATAAAAAAATATAACAAGTCTTGCGAAAAGTTTGGGGACAAACTAAACACGGGAACAATCGGATTATCTGGCCCCATTACACCCATATACGTCTCAGAACTCCTCACGTCTAAAGGCAAACGGCTTTGGTATCTAGCTCGCCAACGTGCGAATGAATGTAAATATAGGTTCGTCTGGACGAAAGCAGGTCTAATCTACATGAAAAAAGATGACTCTTCTCGACCTATATTAATAGACTCAGAACAAGCTATACCGAAGATCTGACTACCTGCTCTTTATTCTAATTATCGTGATAAAACTACTGACTACCGCTTTATATCGCCATTTCATACTCTATTACATAACAGCACTATATTAAATGAACACCTAGGTTTTTGCATAACTCCAATTTGTACTGGAATAATTTTAATCCTAATTTTAATTTAACTTTAATTTTAATCTTTATTCTCTCTAGAATGGTAACTACACTATAATAATCTTATAACTATGGTTATAAGATTATTATTTGATTTATTAGTAATATTACTAATAATTCGGCAAAAGAGAACTCTAATCAATATATTTTATATAACCCAGATATTACTTATTTTTCATACTTATACTACTTTTTACTGTCTTTTGAAAGAGAAAATGCCACACACTAACTAAAAACGTTATTTATTTCCTGGATTTTATTTCAGATATTGTTTCTTACTCAGATATATTTTATTTTTCCTAACTACATCATTTTGTTTACAGTTTTGTCGCTACATATTTCGTACTACAAGTATTTATATGATAATAAAATACTGTTCTAAAACTTTACCCAGAAAACAACAATTAATTTTTGAATTCTAATGGTAATAAAAGATCTTCAACATGAAATCGATAGTATTATAGTGCCAAATACTGAAATAATTTTTGAAAACATTAACAAAATTATGCAATTTAATTGGGAATCTAATAGGATTAATATTATTCATCAAAATATTAGAACGATGGGAAACTTGGATGATTTTCTTATATTTTTGGAAGAAATAAAAGCTGTGGTAAAGTTCCATGTAATAATTCTCACTGAATGCAGGTTAAATGATTCATACATAGCCAAACAAATTTCAGGCTATAACGAATACCATACAACATCGCATATCAACCAAAATAGCGGAGTAGTAGTATATATCGAGAACACTTTAAATTCCTTAGTACAAGAAATAAACATAAATCAGTGTAATTGTTTAAAAATCAACATTAATGAGAATATAGGTATCCTAGCTATCTACCGATCACCATCGTTCAATGACATCCAAGATTTCCTGGAAAATCTTATTGGTGAGATAAAAAAAACTAAGGATTATGCACAATATGTACTGATCGGGGACATGAATATAAATACTATAGGAGAAGTATTGCATAGGCAGTCCGACGACTACTTATGTGCTATGGCTGAAAGTAACTTTATTTCCAATATTAATTCTCCAACTAGGGTACAAGGTAGCTCAAGCTCATGTTTGGATCATATATATACCAGAAATATAACAAATTCAAATGCATTTGTAATACATAATACAATCACTGATCATTACACCACTGCAATCAGTATCCCAAACTCAACACCCAAAAAACATAAAATTAATCACAAACAGATTATCGATTATGAGGCTTTATTAAATGATCTTAATAATAAAAATTGGGAATATGTTTATAAAGAGACTGAAGTTAACAATGCTCTAAACTATTTTATTGATGAAATCAATACATTCATAACAAAACACACAATAACTAAACGCATTCCATATAGTAAAATACATCTCACACCATGGATTACCAACGGCATTGTTAAATCTATACACAAAAGAAATCACCTTCATAAAATAGCTAAACGAGACCCATTGAACGATACTAAACAGCAAAACTATTACCGATACCGTAATATTTGCAAAACCGTTATTCGCAAATGTAAAGAGCGTTATTATAAATTCTTACTTGATAAGGATAATTCCAGCAAAAACATGTGAAATGTTGTCAGAGACATAACTAAAAGTAAAAGAAATACCAATGCATCTGTAACTGAATTAAATACCGGAAATTTGATTATAACTGACAATCAATCAATTGCATGTCATACTAATCAATATTTTGCATCTGTTGGATCAAATCTAGCAAAATTTTTTTTATTAGAAACCCAGAAAACGGAAGACTCTTTAGCATCGACAATTGAAACAAAGGAACAATCTTTTTCATTTAATATTAAACCAACTACTGTAGAAGAGGTCTTAAAAATAATCAACAGCCTTAATACTACACATGCAAAGGGTCCAGATAGTCTAAATACACAAATTCTAAAAAAAATTAAAAATCAGATTTCTGCTCCGCTATCATATATTTACAACTTAAGTTTTGCATCAGGAATATTTCCTGATCACTTAAAAAAATCAATAATTGTCCCAATTCACAAAAGTGGACCTAAATCTCTTGTAGAAAACTATAGGCCAATATCACTATTAAGCGCGATATCCAAAGTCATTGAAAAGCTTTTCAAAACTAGGTTAAACGAATATGTGGAGAAACATAACATTCTAAGTCCTAACCAATACGGCTTTCGGTCGGGTAAGGGAACGGATGATGCCATCGCATGTCTCACTGAAACTATTGCAGGGAATATGAACCGTGGCAAGAAAACTATTGCCCTTTTCCTGGACCTGGCCAAGGCATTTGACACAATATCTCATAAAATTCTTTTACAGAGACTTAGAAATATAGGAATAAAGGGAAAAGCTTTTCAATGGATAGAAAGTTATATATCTAATAGATTTCAACAAACCAGAATTAACGAGGCTATTAGCACTTCACTAAAATACACTTTTGGGGTACCACAAGGAAGTACACTTGGGCCCCTTCTCTTTATTATATACATAAACGAACTTTGTAACCAACACATTGGTGGCAAAATTATCACGTTCGCTGACGATACAGTTATTTTGTTTGAAGGAGATGATTGGATAGAAACACACCACCTTGCGAACACAGGTATAAACAGAGTAAAACAGTAGCTAGACAGTAATTTGCTTACACTAAACATACAAAAAACAAAATATCTCACATTTAGCGCTACCCTTGCAGATCAACCCAAAACACCTCATCACCTCACAATACATAATATTAAGTGTAGCCTTGGAAATAATAACCATACTTGTAAATGCGAAACCCTTGAATGTATTAAATCTATTAAATATTTAGGTATAATAGTGGATAACCATCTTAAATGGAAACAACAAATTGAAAACACAGCTATTAAAGTGCGCAAGCTTATTTATATATTTATAGCATTGCGGGAAATTATAAAAACTCAAGACATTAAAAAAATATACTACGGGCTCTGTAACTCCGTCATAACCTACGGTTGCATTGGATGGGGTGGAACAGGATTAACAATATTATACCCGCTACTGAAAGCACAGAAATCCATTCTACGCGTCATTATGAAGAAACCCTTCAGATACTCGAGCGACGCTCTCTTCAAGGAGTTTAATGTGCTTGATGTTCGACAGTGTTACATAAAAAAAATAACAATCTGCGTCCACAAAAATAAAAACAAAACGATAACAGTCGATCATAATCATCACACCAGAAGTAAGAGCAGAAACGACCTTTCTATTCCAACTAGCAATACTGCGGCTTATCAAAAAGTTTTCTCATACCTGGGACCAAAAATATACAACAAAATCCCCACTCAATTTAAACTATGTGAATTATCAGCCTTCGGTACTAAAATTACTAAATCGTTATTAGACTTAGGTAGGACAGTTTCCGAAAAATTATTAAAAAACGTAGTCTGAGTTGATTTCCTCGATTTTGTATTTTGTATTTACCTAAAAAATATTTTTTTATTTTTCTTCCTTACATTGATATATTATATTTTTATTTTATATTTTACATGTACCTATCTAGATTTTATTGTTTATTACTGCTAAATTGTATTTTCCTAAAAAAAAATTTTTTTCTATTTTTCTTTCTTAAATTTTAATTTTATTTTATATTTTACATGTACCTACCTGGAATTATGTACACGCAACCTGCCGATTTGACTGTCCTAAAACGGGAAACTTCCTAGTTGGACAGTCAAAGCTTCCTTTTATATTTGTATATCTTGTATGTAATAAATGTAATAATAATAAATAAATAAATAAATAAAGAAACAATCGCATTGGATGGGTATTTTCTTAGCGTTATATTTAACGTTTTTTTTTTAATATTGTTTTTTCTATATGCGGAACCAAAATATTTGTATTTTAATTAATTTGTATTAAATATTGAATGAATGTTCTCCATGATAGGCAAGTTTTCAAACCATTTACGAAAAAGTAAATATAAGAAATGTGTAGCAATGGGTCAGTACACCTCTTGACCTGTAGTTGATTAATTCCGAGTTTACTCGAAAGAAAGTTGGTAGGATGGGACCACGGGTGGTAGCCGTATTCCCTCTCTTCAGGCATCAATTTTGCACCGGTATTACCAAGAATGACACACCCTAGAGAAAAGAAAAATTTAATAAATATATTTAGATACATTGAACTCAATCGTCAAATATCGTCCCTGGTCACTCATGCCAGTAACCGCCTGCCAACTCCAGACCGACCCTAATTGTTTAATCCTTAAATTTTTATTTATTTATTACCAGTAAAACCTGCTAAAGTACTCATGTAGTTTGTCAGCAGGCACCCATTGGCAAAAATTTTATCTAAATATTTGAATAATTGTTGTACAATTAATAAACATATAAATATCAATATAAGCATTATAATTTAGCAAGTAAAATAAAATTACATCAATAATTTCATAGATATAGGTAGGTACACAAAATATTAGTCGCAATATGAATTCTAATAAGCAATACGAGGGCTTCAGTCGGATATCAATATAAATCATCCGTATATAATAGCCGTTTCCTTAGATTGTATTTGATTTTAGCAGTACAAATGCTATTTTTTAACTGTCACTAGTAGTGTATAATATAGTCAAGGGTTCTTTAACTGTATTAATTGGTACGTTTCGGAAACACCAATTTTCTTAAACGTCTTTTCGACGCCGAGACTAAAACTTTATGGTCATTTTTATTGCAAAATAATTTCAGGAAACAGTGGTGAAAGTACGTCAGATACGTCCCTTAACAACCTCTATATGTACCATTTCACAATATCAGTTGTTTAGATCAACTCTAATTGCGTGACCTGTACTTTTTTTTTTTTTTTTGTATTAGGCAATTCACCCTAAAGAGAGTGCTTTGTGCCGATTGGGTTAATATATATGGTTAAACTGATGTGAATTATCTATAAGGGGACTGGACATATCATATATTAAAGTCATTCAAATCTATAAACTTATAAAGAATAGAATATACGCGAGAGTTGTTGAGAGACAGCAAATATGGAATACTAAGGGGAGACTGGTGGGTGATTTTAATAAGCAATCGATACATGCCCTTGAAAGAAGAATGGTTTTTACAATTGAAGAAGACATGGTCAAGAGTCTCATCCTCCACACCACACTGGCATAATGAACTTTCGAGTACCCGAATTTTAAACAAATGAGTTGCTATAGAGCAGTGGCCAATTCTCATTCTCGAGATACAGGAAATAAATCTTTTGGACTTTTTTATTCCGTGGAACCAGGGTTTACTTGGAATATGATTTTGTATTCCAGCATAGAAAGATCCAGTTTGAGTTTTCGTGATTGTCCAATTTTCTTCCCAGGAACGAGACATGTTGGATTTAAGAATAGAGAAGACGTCAGAGACAGGAATTTTAAAATCTAAAGGAATAGAACCAGATACAGTTCCAAGTTTAGCGAGAGAATCAGCTTGCTCGTTACCCTCAATTCCTAGATGGCCAGGCACCCAAACCAGTATTGTCTCAAACATAGATTCGTTTAAAGAATCGAGGATGTTTTTAATATTACAAATAACATAGTCTTCTGGACTTCGAACGATATTAGAGGAAATTTTTAATACTGCACTTAGAGAGTCAGTACACAGTAAGGCTCGACGAATATTGAGGAGTTGGATTTGAATTAAAGCTTGTTCAATTGCGAAGCATTCTGCAGTAAATATGGAAATTTCTTTAGGCAATTTATAAGACAGATTAACATTGAATTCAGGAATATATACCGATGCGCCACATTCTTTGTGGTCGGATTTGGAACCATCTGTGTATATGAGGGAAAATCCAGGAAACTTTGAAAATATAAAGTTTTTAAAATGTTCTTCAACATTTTGAAAGTTATTAGCTGATGATAAAATGTTTGTCCGGAAGTCAGAAATTATTACGTTTGGGATAAAATTAATAGCATTAAACGGGGTACTGTAAATAGGAAGGATTGGATCATCTTGTAGATTTTGAAGGTTAGAAGACAGAGATCTAAATGATAGAAAACTTTTTAATAAGAGAAGGAACCGATCTCTATCTATTACCCTCCTTCTGTTATTCAAAATACTGAACAAATGATCGAGACTCTGTTCCAATGAGTGACGCGATAAAGATAACGCTTTGAAGATATATCTATCCGCGAGGTATTGTCTTCTCAAAAATAAGGAAGGATCTACACATTCTATCTGAAGAGCATTAATTGGAGAAGATTGCATTGCCCCAATAATCATTCTGAGCCCTTTTGATTGGATTCTTTCAAGTTTCTTATCCAGATATTTAGGAAGTGGGTCGAAAAGAAATGTGCCATAATCCAAGTGACTTCGAACGAGGGAATTATACATTAGTTTAAGAGTAGTAGGATGGGATCCCCACCATACTCTGGAAACAGCTCGCATCATATTAAGCCCCTTTTCACACTTAGCAGAAACGTTCTGAATATGCGGGAGCCAGGAAAGCTTATGGTCCAAAAGCAGGCCAAGAAATTTTATTTGCTTAACGATTTGAAGGGGGAAATTATCAAAAGAGACTGTAAAGTGAGGCAGTTTTCTTTTGCGAGTAAAAGCCACTACCTTGGTTTTAGAGGTAGCTAAATTCATTCCATTTGTCAACATCCAAACTTTAATATTATGTAAGGCCAAATTTAATTCCTTCGCAGCATGTGATAAATTTTTGTGAGATAAATATATGAGAAAATCGTCCGCAAAATAAAGTCGCTTAATAGACGAAGGGATTACAATGTCTAAATCACTAATATAAATATTAAATAATAATGGACTGATTACAGACCCCTGGGGTAGCCCTTTCCAAAGTTTGCGCTTCAATATGTTTGAGGAAGAGTGGATAATAATGGATCCGTCTGTTAGCAAGTTGATAATAAATTGAACTAATTTAATAGGGATTTTTATTTTAATTAATTTTTCCTTCAAAACATCAATTAATACATCGTCGTAAGCTGAAGAAAGATCTAGAAATGTGGCCAATGTACAAGAGTTAAGGGATTGAGAAATACGGATATCTGTTGTTAACAAACTTAAATTATCCATAGTAGATTTCTTTTTCCGAAAGCCGTATTGATTAGGAGGGATAATACTGTGATTTTCAACAAACCATTCTAATCTGTTCTTTATCAAATGTTCCACTACTTTAATTAAACACGACGAAAGAGCAATAGGACGATAGGATGAGACTTCGGACGGATTTTTCCCTGGTTTTAAAACCGGGAGGATTTTTTGAACTTTCCAGACATCCGGAATAAATCCTGTTTCAAACATGTTATTAATTAAGGATAAGAAATATTCAACCGACATGTCGGAGAATGCTTTAAAGAAGCTATATAATATTCCATCAGGACCCGGAGAAGAGTCAGAAAGAGATTTAATTACTCGTTTTAGTTCACTAACTAAGAAAGGAGAGTCTAGCCAGTTAGAGTGAGATGGATATGAAATAAAAGAGGGCATTTCTTCACATCTGGCAACTGAAGGAGGGGCAATCTTATCAGCAAAACCTATAATAATTTCCTCCGGAATATGTTTGGTACGCTCCGGAGCATATGACGAACCGAATTTTTTTAAATTAGTCCAAACAGATGACTGGGGAGTTTCAGGAGACAAGTTTTCACAAAATTTTCGCCATCCAGACCGCTTTTTATTTTTCAAAATACGTTTAGTTTCTGATTGGACGCGTTTTACTGATAAGAAATTTTCAAAAGACATGCATTTGCGGTAAATGGAAACTGCTTCTTTTCTAGAGTTAACAGCACGAGTGCATTTTTCGTCCCACCACGGAGTCGAATGTTTAGTTTTAATGTTAACTTTACGCTTTGGAATGGATTTTTCTGCTGCTTTTATAACTATACTAGGAAATAATTCACATTGAGTTCTGATGTTTCCAAGAGAAGATTTTACAGAGTGAACAAGAGAGTCTAATACAGAAGAAAAAAATCTCCAGTTCGCATCTTTCGTTTTAAATTTAAAATTATTGTTAATTGTAAAGGAATGCGAGGTGGTTAGATAGTGAAAGAGGATTATAATAGGGAAATGATCACTGGAAAGGGGGTCTTTAAGTATGTTCCAAGAACATTTACGTATCACCGAAGATGAACAGAGAGATAAATCAACAACACTTTTCCTTTGTTGAGGGGGGGTGAATCGGGTTGGAGATCCGTCGTTTAAAATACATAAATTATGGGAATCAATAAAATCTAAAAGATTACGGCCAGAACGATTCGTTAATTCACTACCCCAAGAGGTAGAATGAGCGTTAAAGTCGCCCAGTAACATATACGGGGGACGGATCTGAGACATAAATGATGACCATTCGTTTTCATCAAAAATAGTGGAGGGAGGGACATATATTGATAGTATTGTAATATCACATACAACAGCTGCTACTATCTGAAAATTGTTAGAGAGAGTATGAAACATGATTGGTTTGAAAGGGATAGAGTCATGGATGATTAAGGCAGCGCCACCTTTACCATCCAGTCTATCATGTCTAAGACAATTATATCCCGAAATCTTAAATAGATACGAGGGTTTAAACCACGTTTCAGAAATAGCGGCAACTGAAATTTCATGTTCATCGAGTAATTTTACAAGTTCAAATTTATTACAGATTAGACTTCTGATATTCCACTGAAGAATTCTGTTCAGTTTCGGAGACATTGGGAAGACAGGATAGTAAAGATTTAATGCAATCGGCAGCGTTGGACGGTATATTATTGTTGTTTGAAAGAATAGAAATTAAGAGGGTAATTAAAGTCTGAATGAAAGCAGAATTTTCATTCACCACTTTCCCTAAATTAGGGGAAGATTGGGAACTATTTAAAGCACTCCCATTGAGTGTCTGAGATTTATAATTCCCATTTGGGTTAAACAAAATATCATTATGTTGATTTTTATCAATAGAAGCAATAAATTTTGGTTTTGGTTTTAGTGGTATAAAAATTGTTTCCCTGTGAGAAGATGATGGAGGAGATTTAGAGTAAGATAGATTGCAAGGAATTGAGGTAGATGTTACCTCTGCAAACGATTTTATTGCAGGTGGGAATAATTTTGATGCCTGGAAATAGGAAATGTTGTCTGAAGCCATTGATTGTTTAATATTCCTTTGTCTGGTCAATTCTGGACAGGCCACACTAACCGCTGTATGATTTCCCTTGCAGTTAATGCAACGCGGATCATTCGATGATTTTTGGCAAAGATCAAAGGGGTGGTCCTCTCCGCAATGAAAACAACGTGGAGGGGAACGACATATGGGTTTAGAGTGTCCGAAACGGCAGCAGTTAAAACACTGTATCGTCGGAAATTTATATACTTCCACAGGGAGTGCGTTGTAATAAATAAATACCCGAGATGGCAAAGTTTGGCCTTCAAAAGTAATAACAACCGATTGTGAGGGTTTCCATGTAGTGGTTCCATTAGATGTATCTTTGTAATTTAATCTACGTGCTTTTAAAACCTTAGGGGTCACTTGAGAATCATTAAGTGCATCAACAATTTCAGATTCTGAGAGATCGGTTGGTATACCTCTCACTCGGCCCATTCTAGTAAGGTTGTAAGTTGGAATATAAGCTTTAAATTTGTGGTGTGAAAGCGTATCAATTTTTTGGACAAATTCATTTGCAAAGTTTGCGGATTTAAATTCTAGGGATAACTTATAGCGGCCTTCCGGCTTAATAGATCCGTTAACTATGCCAAGGTTATTGTTTTTTGAACTAAAAATGAATTTCCCGAAATCCAGAGGATGAATAATTTTTCCTTGTTCAGTACTTTGGACATTGACAATGAATGGAGCCGAGGAGGATGGGGAATAACTTAGTTCAGTATTTTTAGATTCTGATAATATGGTATCCTTACGAATTTCCTTAGGGTTTGAGGTTTCATCGGATTGCGAAGGTTTAATTTTGGGAGGTACATTAAGACAGAGCGATGGTCTTCGTTTTCTGGAAGGGAGTATTATAGAAACATCCGATTCATACTCATCTCCAATATTAAATATGGACTCGGGGTCAGGAGGTCGATCTTCATCTTCCTCCATATTTATAAATTAATTAACAAAAAAAAACAATAATACAGTCTATTTGATTGACTGTACACACGAATTTCAAAACCTAAATATAACAAACAAATAATAGAAAACAAAAATGTAACAATAATTTCTTATCTGTACGAAGTCCGCGACAGCAGGTAGGCAATTCGTCAAACACAGAGCACGACTATCCACTACCGTAGTTCGATGACTCTTCGTGACCTGTACTTACCATGAACTAATATGAATTTTGGTTACATCCTCATAATAAGGTTTGAGTTAATTGATTTTGAAATAATGAAAAAAAAAATTGTTAAAACAAATCTATTGTTTAAAATTATACAAAATTATAATATATACATACTTACTTCTACTTTCATCATTAAAATACGAGTAGTAAAAAGTTGCTTGTATAGGACTGAGCTATCCGACGGTGGAACCGGCATGGCATCGCCCCGATGGATACCCGAAGCATCTTATCATTCGGGTACCAACAGATACAATAAATTAAAATGATCTGAGTAACCAGGCAATTCCCCACCTTCTCTTCCCCATCTTCTTCCCCTTTCCACTACCTTTAGCCTCACATATACCCCAATCCGGGGAGCCCTATTTCACTGGCTCCAGATGGTTGGGAACAATTAGGACTATTATGCGATTTCACATTAAAAAAAAAAATTAAATGTTCAGAACAATTTTCTTTTAGTTGATTTTCTCAATAACCTGTTGATGGTTTATAATCATATTATGTTTGGAAGAGCATGTTTATGTACGTTTTTTTTCCGCTTACATTTTTTCTGTATTGTCTTTCAATTTTTCTCAACATGTTGAAGATACCCTATAAACAAAAAACAATATGGTACTTTACACAGTTTTATATTATGATATTGTTTTCATTTCTAGCTATGTATAGTTAAAAGTTTGCCATACTTAAATAAATTAGAATTTGAATGAAGTGATTCAAATTGACAACAAAATATTCTAGGTAAGTGCTTTGCTGAATGGCAAAGCAAACACTAGTATTATCAGATATTTTACAGTCTATTTATCTCCTAAAATCTCTCATATTTTGGCGAAAATAAGATTTTCCTAGTAAATATTCATTACAATCGATGGGTAGGTACTCTTCAATTAAGCAATATGCAATATAATTTAACATCACAGGTAATAATACCGATTTGGAAGAAAACTAATGCAGCCAAAAAAAATACATAAACCCTTATGATTTCTTGGCTTTTCTTAATATGTTTGAAGTTTTAAAATTCTTGACCAAATGCTTCCTTCTGGCACACAGGCACGCCCACAAGACAATTCTATCGGTTTATATCTTTAATGTTTAAATTTAGGTTTATATATACAATTTTTCACCACTTACAACAGAAATCTTCTAGTGAGGTGGGTTACTTTCATGTTTGTAATTTTGATTATGTTATTGCAATAAACGCCCGGGTTGCCGGTAATTAAAAAAAAACTTTATATAGCTCAAAGTGGAGAGAGGATATTCGATACACGATTTTCATTGAAGATTTAAAAAAATGGGAGCAAAATATAATTATTTTCGGATAAATTGAAAAGTCCTTTAAGCATGTATGTACCATGTGATAATCAAATGGGCACAATCTTTACACATAAAAGGGAATACTTGTCGTGGATTGAACCAATAAATTCAACTAAGGGACCCGATTTCCCAAGACCGCCGGCCACCAACGGACCCTACTTACCTTTTAATTATAGTCGAATATTATACATTCATAAACACTGGTTATGTTTATCTCACCGACGTATTTAGCAAGCTGGTGAACCATTATTTGTTGAAGTAAATAGAAATTTCTAAGTAATTAGCAGGAAGCTCTTTAGTAGGTCTTCCTTTTCATAATTTTCTGAAAACCACTTTGGAATTTTTTCATGCAGAAGCCCACTTAATTTGTATTTGGTAAAAGAACAGCATATCTCTACACATTTTATAAAGTGTAATTAATCATTTTTGTATAGATAAAGATGAAATTAACATTTTTCCGAAAATATTTGATCGCACTTATCGTCTCATTAATAATTCTGGTCTTTCTAATATTGTTTTAAATTTTCCTTTTAAACATTATGAAGGCATTATCAAACTTTGATAATGCCTTCAGAAGGCGAAACAGCTATCACCCGTCGTAAGAATTACGCATCAGAACTTGTTTCAAAATTAACTGTTTTTCGTTTGTTAATTTATAAAAATATTATTGAATATATAAAAGAAAACTTACAATTAAAATGTTGTTCTACAAATTAAACTTGTTGTTCTACAAATTAAACAAATAAAATTTCTAATATTATGTCAGATTGTTCACAAATTACCTAATTGAAAATAAATTATTGTCACTTTCAGTGTATTTTCGTAAATATTACCCAGACTGTTAAATAAAAAATAGCCTCATTTCAAAGCTCCATTTTAAGACTTCCAGATTACATTTTACGTTTTACAGCTGAAGTTGGAAATGATAGATTGATTTATTAGCCAAATGGAGAAACTTGATCGCTTAGTGTCAAATTATCAATTTTATTGTCATTCATTTTGTTTCATTATGCCTCAATAATTCCGGATTGGATAATCCGCAAGTCATTTAAATAAATGTGCGAGAGTCACATAAACGAATTCAACTTTTATATTGAATAAATTACCGAATTCCGTGAGGGTGTTATTTTTTCAGAAAATTGATTACACGATTAATTTTTTGATCACACATTTGCGTTGTGTGTTAAAATATGAGTAAAATAATTTATAAATCACTGAAAATCAAAATATTTGATTATTGGACATTCAGCAAATTATGTTAGTTTAATGAATAGTACTGTTGATATATTCATAAAACCACATTGAAATGAACTCTGATTTTTACGAAAGCTACCTATTTTACATGGTTTATTTAGAAAATTAATTAATTACAGTTAAGTTCTGAACTTAATATACCCAGGAGGACAAGAAGTTGAAAAACAAATTAATTGAGTTTCAAAGCGAGATCTTACATAATTCTTGAATTGCTTAAGATAATATTCCAAGGATTTCAAAAAGTGTTTTCCTCCCGTTGGCGGAACAAACATTTGGCTTCTCATATCAAAATAATCGGAGAAGCAAATTGAAATGTTGTCGAAATGTTTTGGCGTATTCCGAAATACGGAGATACATGGCTCGCCACTCTTGTTTTATGAAAACCTTTTCGATTACTTTGTATATTATGGTCTGGTGTTTCGTCCTGCTCTGACTCCGGCCTTTGGCTTTGGGTGAAGGTTTGCACTAGCATTTGTTCATGTGGATCGCGTCTTACATTTTTGATGAAGACTGTCGTTTGGGGAATACTTCGTTTCTTTTCCGTACACAAAAACCTGCAATTTCAGCCATATTAAATATCGTATCGACGTTTTCGTATTTTTAAGACGTTGCTTCACACGATAAGCTGTATATAAACCAAATCGTGTTTTTTTTCTTATGTTTTCATTAGTTGAGTGTATAATACTGCAGCTTTACCATGATTTGGATCTCAGATCAGAAGCTATTTTATTTCAATCGTTTATAATCTAACGTCCCTTTAAATGCTTTGAAACTAATTGCAGAATGACGATATCATCTTTGATTTATTTGATAACGGGCCGAATATAAGCTTGCTTGATACCGTATTAATTTAAGTGTGCAGTTTATAAGTCATTTAAAAGCAATTATGCTTTGTTTAAGGCCTGGGGGGTTGATGAATTATTTTATAAAGCTTTTTCCAATCGAACCGCTTTCTTCCCACCCTGGGATATGTAGAACTAATTGCGAGAAGGTTCGGTTTTCTCTATAACCCAACAAATGCGTGGTTCTAGTTTTCCCGGCTTATCAATTTTGGCGCGAGGCGCTATGATCCCCACGTGGTTTGCAAATTGCCTGGGATATTTCAACCCTCGTTTGTATATTTGGTAAGAGAAAACTTTCACTAGCTTTTGAGAAAATATACCAAATAAAAAATATCAGAAAACGAAAGTTCCACAACAGATTTGTAATAGAATAAGGGTTTTCGTGTTTTTTATAAGAAATACTTAATCCAGATTTATTACATTTGATGTAAGTATAAAAAGAGAGTTAAGTTAGAAAGCAATTGGAGAACCATTTTGAAACTGAATAGTGTTCTCGACAAATAATAAACTGTACGTTTTCTCAAATGGTGTAACATAAAATTGTATCGCTTTGGTGGAGGGTGTTCTTTCATTTCAGTACCCGAACTTGCCTGATGATTTATTCTCTCTCTTTTGGGACTGAATCTAAATATCTGGAATACAATTTATTCTGTTCCTTTCTCTTATTCTTCCACGTTCTAAGGCGATAAAATTAAGTGGTAGAGTACGTGTTTTATAAATAGTTTACCTAGTTGGAAGTTACTCGTTTGATATGCCTTTAAATAAATTCGTTTTTCGGGTCGTTATTTAAATAAAAAGCTAAAAAGGCCATAAACTTACATATTCCATCCATTTATGATATTGAAAGTTTGACAGTTGAGACAAAGGCTTTTTGTGTCATTAAAAATTCCAATTTTAGGGCTGCAAAATGTCAAGGAAGTAGGTCAAACAAATTTAAAAATCTCCGAACATTTATCATGTTCATTTAAAGTAATTGTCATCGTAGTATTGTGATTTGCAAGAGGTAAATGTTACGTGTCAGGCATTCTTGATAGATTTATAAAGGGAAACCTTATATCGCTGAGCCATAGATGTCTATGGATCAAACAATTTTCAATCATTATTATTAGTACCTTCTTCATTTTTTTTATGTTTGTACTCTGAAGCAGTCAATCTGTTTGTATTTCTGGCTAAAATGTCGATAACGGTGAGCTTTGGCTCACACCGTGTTTCCATAGCTATAACGTATTTTTTCTTTTCAATAATGACCTTTATACTAAATTTTTTTACTGTGATATGGAGAAAGAGGAATAATAATCAACATACTGTAATTACAGTAATGCAGCAATTATCTGAGGTGACAGGTGATATAGAAGAGATACCGGACAACTATCTTTAAATACAAACCGATTGTTCGCTTTTATACCGTCTATCGCAAATAAGGCACAGTAGCTCTTCATTGCAATTACAGAGCATGGAGCTTTGAAATATCCACAACCATCACGGAATGTATGCTGTGTTCATTTTTTTTCCATTTATTATTAAAAATGAAAAAGGACTGTAGGAAATATATAGGAAAAAAATTAGTAATTTTTTAAATTAAAATTCAATTATTCAAATTGTTAAAAAAAGGTAAATACTCATTTATAACTGAACATCGTACTAGACTTACATAAATACATATCTGCATGCCCTAAACTGTACAATTATTTTGCCCAACATCATTATATTCTCCGAGGAAAATGTTTATTTAATAATACCAGACGAAATCAGAAGCATTAATTATAAAATACAAAAATTAGACTCCATGAATCAATATTTTATAGAAATTATCACAAAAACGCTGCTTCCCTTTTCCACTGAAAAATTATACAATTAATCCTATAAAATTCTATTTACCCCCCACATTTTCTTCTTTCTAAATACGTACACTTGGAAGTCTTATAATTTCATAATTATGATTATAATGTAACCATAACTATACAATTTATTTAAAACAATCCTTAATTCGGACAGAAGTGTATACTATTTCACAAAACTGTGCATGTACCATAATGTATTGTTGAACTGTTATTTTTTTCAAATACACTTGCACACTTCTCTCCCATCCACTACCAAATGCTTATAATAGAAAATTAGTAGGTATACTGTTTTTCTATTAGATTTATTTATAAACCTACAAGATAATATGATTCAAAATATACCGTAAAACCTGAATTATTATATCATGTACAAAAGTTTTCTTTAAAAAAAAATATGTATTCCTTCACAGATTAAAGTAGTGACGTTAATATATTTCTGAAACTTATTAGATTGCGTTTCGTGTTTAAAGGAGTTCAACAAACTGCTGCAACATCACGAAACAAAGACAATGAACTTGATTTATGCCATCTATTTACTACTTTGGCTCTGCCTATGCGGCGCACAGTAGTAGAGAGTTGTATATTTTGGAGTTTAGGGTATAAAGGCGGCCCGCAAACCGGATATTAATACAAACGCATAATAGGACCTAGAACGGGTTCCCTCCCACATTCACCGCTGCGACCCTTTAGCTTTAGACCCTGTCAAACTTAACACATAGAAATTCAAATGATCTCCCACCGAATGCAAAGAATATTTGAATCTGAAATGATAAATAAAAAATCCCTTTGGTAGTGATGATAATATTATGTAATGCGCACACTCACCTAGAACCATAAAATATCTACATAAAAAATAATAACATGTCTTAATATGGATGCCACATACTTTTTTTTATTATAATCGAATAATTGTATTACAACTTAAATAAGAAAACGTTGATACAAATTCAATAAAATATAATTGAATTTTTGAAGACAGTATTAGCGATTCCTAAACGAAAATCTGAAGGAGATAAATCAGAAAAAGATACGGTCACATCTAGGACTCGAACCCAGGGCCCTTGCCTTGCCGGGGCACCGCTCTGCCAATTGAGCTAATGGAACCCTATCTCCTTCGGTCATATTTAACTGTATCATACTTCGAATAAGAACTACCAACATTGTCTTCATTTTTCTCACCGCACATTTTTATTGGCAACTATCTTTATGTATGATAATGCAATCTAGACAGCGTATTTAGCTCAGTTGGTAGAGCGGTGCCCCGGCAAGGCAAGAGTTCTAGATTCGAGTCCTAGATGTGACCGTATCTTTTTCTGATTTATCTGTTTCAGATTTTCGTTTAGGAATCGCTAATATTGTCTTCAATAATTAAATATTACAATTTGAGGTTTTTACTCACAAGTAATTCCAAAAAATATATATATAATATAACGGTTTTTAGATACATTTAAGCTACATGATTTCTGATATCGAAATTATTTTATAGCATACATATTTAAAAATACATCAAATATCCTTATCAACATAAACATACATAAACCTAGTTGTCTATCTACAATATAATAATCTGGATATCGTAGAATATCCTGTGGAGCACTTGAATCACCATTGTCGATGAGAACTATCTAAACATTTGTAAATTCTATTTAAAATATATAACATATACATAAAGCTAGTTAGTTATCTAGCTACAATATAGTAATCTAGATATCGTAGAATATCCTGTGGAGCACTTGACTCACCATTATCGATAAGAACTATCTAAACATTTGTAAATTATATTTAAAATATAAAATATATAACATATACATAAAGCTAGTTAGTTATCTAGCTACAGTATAATAATCTGGATATCGTAGAATATCCTGTGGAACACTTGACTCACCATTCTCGATGAGAACTATCTAAACATTTGCAAATTCTATTGAGCTGCACAATTACTTAAAATATTTATTTTAAAGATGAAAACTAAGAACATCATTTTTCATATCAATATTTTTTCACATTAAGAAAACAAATATATGAATGGGTTATTACACAGAATTTTAAAAATTCAAAAAATTTAATATTTGATTTTAAAGTTCTGTGGAGGTTTTATTCAAGTTCTGTTATTATATCATTACTAGCCAGTTGTTGAACAAATCTGAAATAATAACAGAACTTGATTAGAATCTTCACAAAAGTTTTTAATTAATTGTTCAGATTCTCTGAAACAACCCATCCTTAATAAAACGTTATAAATAAACTGTTGATCACATTAGAACAAAAGGTTGCAAAAATAAACTTCATTCTTTAGGAGACTTTAATGAGCGACGAATAAAAGGGCGGAATTAACTAGTCCATAGCATATATTGCATATCCCGCAAAATTACTTGAGTATTCCTATCCGCGCAGGTTGGATAAATAACACGTTTGATGTAGCTAAAATATTTACTTGCAAACTTCGGTTGGTCATTAGCCCAAACAATATGTGGAACAATCGTGCATCAGGCCCAGTAAAGGGTAAACATACATGGAATATCAAATAGCGAGTAGTTGTAGCGAGTTATGCAAATAGTTCCGGGGCTTTACCCACTGGGAACTGTCATATCATATCACGGTTCTTGCGGCAAATCTCTTATGATTGTAATTAATTATGGATGTTAAGATTTGGTCACTGATACCATTAAAATATCCTAAATATTCATTGTATAATTTTATTGATTACAATTCTGAAACTAAAATATTGGGGTTATTTTTTGTGGCTACATATATTTAGTTATGTTGTGATTTCATCATGGACCGGTTGTATCACGGTACTTGATGTGCGGTGCTAGGATAATAACATAACTTGAATAGGACTTTCATAGAAATTGAATATCAAATTAAAAATTTATCGAATTTTTCAAATTCTGTGAATCAACCCGTCTTTTACTAGCGATAATTTATTATCGCTTATAAAAATTTATTATAACGTTAAAAACGCCATAGCAAACATAAATACTGAACGATGAATTCATTTATTGTCGCTGTAGGTACTGTACGTATAGTGCACACTTACATAACTGTCTCAACACATGTTTACCTAAGGAGGTAGGTTATGATCATTTTTAAATAATATTTTTTTAATACTCTTTTAATATTATGTACATACATTTATAGGGTGTTAAGGGACGTCCTTTACTTTAACCAGTGATTGCTGACATTATTTAGAGTATTAAAAAATCCACGAGTCGTCACTGGTCACTGAACTAAGTAACCGATCAGTCCTTATCCTCGACCCTGGCTGTCCAATTCCTACAAGTTTTCTACGTTTTTTGTTGGAAATAAAAAATACATCAAAAATGTCTCCGGAGACGAAAATTTCATTAAAATTTTTTATTCCAAATAAAGTCAGGTATCACTGGTTAAAGTAAGTCAAGTATGTTCTATATTGGTATGTTCTAATTATTAAATACTGCGAAGAAAACTAGAACAGATCAAATTGTGCTCAAAATCTATTGTTTAACGTTATCCCTCAATTGATTTGGTAGGTCCCCGGGTCTCCTTTAAATTTTTTGAACGCTTGTTGAATCTTGTTTCACTCGCCTTTGTTTTTGAGTGTGTTTCTGTATTTTAATATCTTCCTTGTTCCTACAGACATCCAGTCCAGATCACTGCCTCTAGTGATGCAAGAAATGTGAAACAGAGTGGATAAGTGATTGTGCTTCATGCAAAGTTATGTACGCACGTTGCGTTGAGTCCGAGGAACTTCACCAGAGTAGTAACGTAACTGTTTTCGTTTTTTTTTCAAAAAAAGACTTTTTAATTCAGACGTGTCTTAATTTTAATTTATGTGTCATGATTATATTCATTAAGTTTGTAAGAATAAGCAAATCATTGTCTTGTAATATTAGAAGCTTGAAATAGGTTATTTGGTTTATTTAGGATATTTGCGACTGATTTCAAATTTCATTTTTAACGGTAAAAATATTGAAATAAAAACAAAAAAAAAAACGATATCTACTAATATATTCTGAAGTCAACTGTCAAGAGGACCAAAAGCATTGATCTTAAAACAAATCAATTGAAAATGGTTGCTTTTTTTTTTTGGTACAATATTTTTTACATTTCAAAGTTTTCCAGTAATGTTGGCCTCACTTGACCACTATTATTATTTATATACATAGAACTACAATTAGGGGCGCTACTACATACTAATATCTCGTCGAAACTTGTTCCATTATTAAAATTTAGAACGCGATAACCGGTGCTCGTGGACCGGCTTCGCTAGTTTTAGTTAGAGCGTTGGGAGAGCTGAAGGTCAGTTGGAGGCAAAAAATTAGAACCT
This sequence comes from Hesperophylax consimilis, assembly GCF_061612785.1. Lineage (NCBI taxonomy): Eukaryota > Metazoa > Arthropoda > Insecta > Trichoptera > Limnephilidae > Hesperophylax > Hesperophylax consimilis. The sequence continues at coordinate 11,039,206 of NC_142844.1, forward strand.
ATTTTTTCGCTACATGTCTTATCTAAATATAATACATCAATGTTTATAAAGTATTATTATAACTTTACCATCTTAAGTAGTTATATAGTATTAATATTTGAGATGGCGACCAGTTTCCGCTTTTACCCAGTTTTCATGAAAGCTTTAAAAATGTGTAAGGTATTTTCTTAGAACGGTATTTCATTAAAAATGACAGACCACAAAGTGCTTGCTCTCCAAGCACAATTTTTTATCAATTTCAGTTTAGTTGTTCTCTTTCAAAATGTATTACAATCATTATTACAAAAATATATTAGTTTCACAAACCAAATAGATATTCAAACAGTATGTTTCATAAAATTAGGTATTAACTTAACAAATAATACAATTATATGTATTTACTTTAAATATTTACAGTCACATTTTATAAAGGGATTGGGAATGTGCTGTTGAATCATGCCGATCTAATAATGATTATTTAGCTAGTTAGTTAATTCATGGTTTACGCTCAACTACACGTCACATACATTGCACATAGACACCTACCCAGAAGTAGTATTCATACTAGTGGTGATAATAGGCAGTACAATTATTCTCGTTACACGGCTATTAAATTTAGTAACAAGTGTTTTTTTTTACATTTGAAAGTAAAATTGGATTAACTAGTTTTTACTTTTTGGATACAGTAGGGAAGCGAAAAAAAAGTTCTTACTTTATTTCAATTATTCTGTGTACATACAAGTTTATCCATGCCACGGTCCGAATATTTACAAGTAAAATATCACCACTAATAAATATATTTATTTCTTTACTGTGCTTTCCGGAATAACGAAAAATAAAACATTGTGTTATTTTCTTGTTCTAAGACGATCGATAAAGCCCTATGTTAATATGATATTGACAAAATCCGTCATATCTGGTCAGTTAGCGATATTTGCGAGCACGGTCAACGATTGATAGAAAATATTCCGATCTGACAATAGACAAATTTATGCGCGGCCACCATAGTATCAGATAACTGGTTATCAGATAATTTGGTTAACTGTCAACAAACACGTATTTTTAATAATTTCTTTCGTTGCGTGAAATATTGGCTTATTAATGAATGGAACAAATTCTAAGAATTGGCAGAATTTGTATACGCGGCGAGTTGAGTCCATTCAAGCCAATAACGCTATTCATTTGCAGAAACGAATATTTTTCACATTACAAGTTATCAATAAAAACCTCATTAACTAATCAATTTTTAGTCTTGTTAAAATGTAAATGCGGACTGCCAAAGCATATTTAGGTTAGTATTTCAATTCGAAATTGCCAATTTCTTAATATTTTTACGTAACTGTATTACGTTTGATGTTTCGGAATGTCAATTCATAGATAATACCTCCAGTGTTGCCAACGCATGTCAAAATTCTTATTTATTATGTTATCAATATCAGTGTGAGTATCAACAGCGCGAGCGTGCTCGAGAAACCGGTATAAAAATATTAAATAAACTCCATGTGAAAAATCACCCTTCAGAATCGTTACTAACATAATTCCTATCATGACTCCATAACACCTACTCCATAACATTTTACTAACCAAATTCCATGACGCCTCGACACTGGCTAGTCTTAGTGAGGTTGATAATTAAAATGTGAATAGTGATACCTCATGGAAATAAATTTTAGCTATATTTGACAATAGTGCCTACTTTCTTAACTTCTTACTTTTGTAAGATAAGTGAAGAAGATATGAACAAAAAAAATACAGTGTGTGGCAAGCCTACGCATGACGGAAGTGAAACTTTTAGTATTCTTCTCTCTCTCTTTTCATTTCATATTATTATTATTCATAATGCTGTACATTATAGTTTGAAAAAGCATAAATTTATTTATAGGCGTGTTGTTAACAAATTAACGTTTAACTAGATTCCTAATATTGACATATTTATAAGTAGCATGTGATAAAAAAGTGGGTGTGTCAAGCCTACGCAAGACAGAAGTGAAACTTCTAGTATTCCTCTCTCTCTATTTTCATTTCATCAAAAATTAAATGAATTAATTAAATGAACTACAACTATAAATGTAAATGTAAACGCAACACAAAACGCGAACACAACTTATCACAGCGGGAGCACGCTGCTAACTGATTCACTGGCCGTGGTGGGCGTGGCCGCGCAAGTGCGCTACCGGCCGACCTGCTAAACCGAACTCGTATCTCGCTCGTAACTCAAAGCAAAACGTTCGTGAGCGGCTCCCCCACCTCAACAAGCGCATATGGTGAGAGAGGGACAGTGAACGGTGAGCGGTGGTGGGGGTACCCGCATTTTCGTGTCGATCCTGACTCGGTTTTACTCCGTCCCCGAAAATCCATTACGCGCCTAAAGAAGTTTCACTTCAAAAATTAAAAGTTAAAAATATGGGATTCGAACCCGGGTCCTGCAAGTGTCGAACGTTCTGCCTCTAGACCGCGAGAAGAGGTATCTCGCGCGACGAGAACCGCGTATACAACGTGTACTCCTCAATTGACTTGTCCCGCGCTTATTTTTATAACGGAGTTTGTATATGATATTATATTACGATACAAAATTCGCTTCCTTCAATCGATCGTTTCAAACAGAATTATAAGGTTCGATCGCAAAAATTCTAAAAATAAATTACACAATAAAAAAATATAAATGTGCCTTTTTGACAACAATCATGTAGATATCTTCTTATATGTATGCCTGACAAAGTCGCAGAACGATATCATTTTATCACTTTTCCTTGTATTAAAAAAATCACAAAAAGAAAAAAAAAATAGTTAAAGCGGGGATCGAACCTCGGTTCTTCACGACGAGAGTCGGGCGCTCTGCCTCTAGACCGCGAAGCTGAGTTTGGAGAATGATCTAAACTAGGTATATAATATTAGCTAGGCTCCTATAGCGAAATGATCACGGTTTTTCGTGACGGTCATCAGCCGGTTTTACTCCGGTCCTTGAATATGCATAACGCGCTAAAGAAGTTTCACTTCATAAATTGCGACGCTCGGCCCTATGTATTGGAAAGAGCTTCGGTTGAATTTTCCCTATAAAATGTCTTAAATAAAATAAGAACCTTAACGATAAGTGATGAAGTCGTGTAAAAAGAATTCTTACTAAAATCTCAGATATTTGTAATGGAATCCCTCGGAAAGTCACTAATTTACCGTCAAGAAAAATAAAATCTAATGATTACGACTAATTTTATAGTCAAATTAAAAGTTTTTATAAAATTTTCAAACCGTTTTACACTACCCTACAGTACCCTACCATTAAGGCGATGCACTACGTCGTGTAATATTTTAAATTGAGCCGCTATCAATTACAACCCTTACGTAGATGGCGATAAGGCTTAAATTCCCGCTTAACACCATCCGCCTGTTTTGATTTATGCAAGAAAAAAACATGGCCAAAAAGTGCCTTTTATTTTATTTTGTGGATTTTCAGGCATAAATATTTATTTTTTTTTGGATCATTTAATAAATAACTTAATTTGCCACATTATACGATAAAATCATAACCGAAAATGGGTTCGTAAGTAGGAGATTTTGAACTTTAAAGCAATTTTCATAGGACTTATACATTATTTTTTTCTTGGCTTATTAAAAGATTTATCTAAAAAATACTCGATTATTTCAAATGCCAAGATGTATTCTACTCGCAGTATTTAATTAAAGCATATGAAACATTTCTAGGCGACCAAATTGTCAAACCAAAAACACATGATATTGCATTACTATGTATGGCATCACATTAAAATATTTTTTATGGTAGGGTACTGTTTTAAATAACTTACATCAGTAGGGTAGGGACTCTTAAAAAAATATATATATCTATTTATATATATTTTTTTTATATATTTTTTTTTAATATATATATATATTATCGCTACGAATAAGGAATTAATTATAACGTAAACCTCTAGCAAACCCCCGTTGTTAGAGTCTTGTGTCGCCTTAAAAAACCAACATTCTTGTTTAATAGACAAAATTAAATAAAAGTCGTGTCCACAAATAAAAACCAACCAATTCGCATGTAGTTTTTAGTTCATTCAAAGATGTAAAGTTAAAATAATAAAAAGTTTTTTTAAACCTTTTCGAATTTTGGTTACTCGGGATTCGACATCTTTACGTAGTTTTTCAAATTTTATTTGGTTACTTCAGCGAACAACGGTTGTTTACAAAGTTTTTCTCAGATAATTATTGTTTACAAGGAACTATGGTTGTTTTAAAAATAATGTAACTAGGTTTATAGGTTTCAAGAAGGTAGTGCTATTTTAATTTTGAAACAGATTGTTTTATGCAAAACTACCCACGCCGGAAAATTTCTTCATTGAATTTTGCTAACCATAATAATTAGTAGGATTTTAAACACAGATTTTCCACTGAAAACTATTTTTTTATTATCCTTGGAATGATTTTCTTCCAACCACTGAATACACAGATGTGTGTTAGATGGGCGTGTCTGAGTGCCCGAAGTATGTCAATTTGATCTTACTTCTGGTTTAAAAATCTATTCCAATCAATTACATTGAGGCCTCCGTGGTTGAGTGGTTACAATCCTCGGCGATGAATCTCGGCGTGCGCAAGTAAATTTAATTTGCTTATTTTGTGATATTTCAAAAAATTATTATATGGTATATGTGCGGCACCTTCCAGAGTGGAATATAATCCCAGTATAGCACTGTTAAAATAGCTCCATTCAATATCGAAGCGTTGCGTGAAATGGCGAAAACCGTGTTTGGTAACCAGATCTGAATAGCCAGAAACTTCCTCACCTACCTCTGCCTCATCTCCTCCCACCCCACAACTTCCAGCGTCAGAACACAACCCACTCGTGGATGCCATAGTCTCAATGGCTCCAGAAGGTTGGGAGAAGATGGGAATATAGTGCAGTACATGTATTATCATATTTATTTATATATACGCCTAAAAAGGCTTTTACATAGAAGTGATACATGATGCAGTACAATAAAAGAATATGTATTATACAGGAGATATTGACAGTAAATAGATGCAATCCAGTTTAAAGAAGGTAAAAAATACACACTTGTAAAATTGTGATTACAAGTATAGTGAGAAAATGTTAAAAAATATGAAGCAATATTAGTAAAATGTAAGAGTAACATAAAGTAAAAAAGAAATTACAACAACACTACATATAAGACAAATCATTAAAACTAATTTACCAACGCTACTCTAATTTGTAGGATTCAACAAAGTGTTGGTGTAGATTATGCTTAATTCTATATATGGAGTCAATAAATAAATCAATAGCACCCCCATACTTGTTGCCCAGATCATGCATCTTATTGGTCAGTGATCTATTGGTATAATAATTATTCTTTTAAAAATTTGGCTGTATAGAGCTTGGAATTTGAAAGTTTTTTTTTTTAATTTGACAACACAGATAATGTTTCAGATAATGTTTTCAGTAGCTATAACTCATCAAGAGTATATTTAGTTACGATATTGTATCTGTTATGTAATATACAGCACAGATATATACAAACGATTAGGACACAATGCAAATAAAGGATAGATTTGTATCCTCAATCAGATGAAATCAGGTACTAAATACCTATCCCAATATCCCCTCGAGCCCTTAAGCTACATCAATAGTTGTTGACCAACTGTAATAAATCTGACGTTATCCCGAGCATTACAGAGAGCTGCATATTGGGTACGGGTCAGGGCTCCGGATTGAATTTAGCGAAGTTAAAGCCGGGGTATGATTACACACGAGTAAAGTTTGACGAGTTCGACGAACAACCGAACTGCTGGGATTGGCAGTGGTTTCGAGGTAATCCTGCCAGTCGGCAGAGCGCGCGGCGCGGTCACGCATTCGCTTTGCCAGATAGTTCAACTGTCCCAAGGCATAACACTTTATACCCAAGTCATTTTTTGAAGTGAAACATCTTTACGCGCGTTATGCAATTTCGAGGACCGGAGTAAAACCAACTCATGACCGTCATGAAAAACCGTGATCATTTCGCTATAGGAGCTTAGCCAATATTATATACCTACTTTAGGTCACTCTCCAAACTCAGCTTCGCGGTCTAGAGGCAGAGCGCCCGATTGTCGTCGTGAAGAACCGAGGTTCGATCCCCGCTTTAACTATTTTTTTTTCTTTTTGTGATTTTATTAATAATATATTTTTTTAAAGTGATAAAATGCCCTCGTGCTGCGACTTTTAGATATTTTGACTATATGATATTTTGGTCGAATACGTAATAACCGCGGTCTAGAGGCAGAGCGTTCGACACTCGTTATGCAGGACCCGGGTTCGAATCCCATATTTTTATAACTTTTAATTTTTTTTATCATATGCTACTCACAAATATGTCAATAGACAGAAAAAAAGAGAATGAAATGAAAAGAGAGAGAGAAGAATAATAAAAGTTTCACTTCCGTCGTGCGTAGGCTTGCCACACACTGTATTTTTTTAATGATCCTTTGCATTTTCAATGCACGTTCCACCCTTTAAAATTTATTAGGGCCTCTTTAGCGGGTGTAAGCCAATATTTGAATGCAACTAAATACAGTATATCAAGTAAAAACACTTGTAAAACGCATTTCCAAATTTTATTATTTTATTATATTTACTGTTATTCCCAAATATTCGACTTCCTGCTTAAGCTCTAGTCTATTTTAACATTATCGATTATGCGTATGATTATAAAAATATAAGACATAATAGTCGTTTAGAAACAGTTTATAAAATAATGGAAAGCAGTATTGTTTTGTTAATGGAAATCGTAACATTTTTTAATATTTTATACCATGGTATACACAGTTTTCAAGTAACAAGCGCTCATATTGATAGAAATTTTATACGAAATAGTATCCAAATAAAATTTTGTAAGCAGGTAACCCTGGATGCATGATCGCGCTCTAATTTTACTTGCCTTCTTCTCAGAAACGCAGCAAAAATAAATATTTTACAATGCTGATAGTGTTGATGTTTGGATTCCTACACGGAGAAATCAGTTCAAATTATTCGTTATTCTATTTCCTGTTAAAAACGGGACTAGAGGCCTATAACGAATTAATTCGCATATTTGATAACAAAATAACAGTACAGCACAAGGCCACCTGCGTTGTTCCACACCTGTTCAGATATATAAAAAAAAACTATTTTTCTAAATTTTTCTTGATATATTGTACCCTTAATTTCCTCACGCTTACTTAATCTGTAAAAAGATGTATTATTTTAATTATCTTTAAAAAAACAATTTTCTAATTTGTGTACCCATGTTAATATTATGTTTGTATTTATTTCAAAAGTTTTTGATTATTGTTTAAAAAATCATTAGAACTAAATGTAAAGACTCCTCCCATAAACACGAGCTCCTGGAGCTCAACTTATGGAGAAATAGAATAATAACGAAAAAAATATTTATAAGTCTGCATATTGTAATCATTTATAATGTTAAATAATAAATAAATAAAAAATAATAAATATTCTGAATGACTAATATTTTATTAGGAAATAATCTTGCAGTCACATTTTAACAGAATAGTGTTGAAAAGCCATTTTTATTTTTATCCGTGTACAAGGATCCTTTCCATTCAAAATATATTTATAATATAAGTATAATAAATATAAGTGTTTTATTATCTTTTTTTTAACAAATATATAAAATGATATCCTTGTGGGGATCTCTCGTGATGATTGCATTGTCTTTTTACCTCATATTTTATATTCTGTTCCTTGAATTTGAAAATAAGCTCTATCAGGTTTCAAAGCCTTCCGCGCCTTCCGAGAAAACTATAAAAAAACCGAAGCTGAAATTTCGTATATTTGCAGTAACTTTGAACGGAGGGAAACTGTTTATTTGGCTGCCTCAAAAACAATGACTTTGTTGAAAAAGTTGCCGCTAACAATGTGTACTTGCAGAAGGAAAATAATTTAGTATTGTTCACAATGAATTTTTAGTTCAGAAACTAATTTTTACAAGCAAAATTTTGCAACATGAGATATCAGCACTTTTTTTTAAAGAAAAAAAAAACATTCTTAGGTTAAGAATAACCTGACAATAAATGAAATATCTCTCACCACTACTACAGGAAGCGGAAAATGTTGCTTCTGTCGTAATAAACGACTTAGCCAGCCGAAGATTTGAACTTTTCTACCAGAGTAGAATCCAGGTGCGATGCCAACTAAATTATTATTTAACATCTTGATTTCAAATTGTTAACACAACAAATTTCTGATGATGGCGGTAATTATATTTTTCAGCCCCCAGGTAAGGAAACATCATGCTCCTTCAAGTAGGGTACAGGGTAAGGTAGTAGTTAACATTACGCTATACGCAGCATGGCTTAGTTGTAGGCCGAGCCACTAAAATATAGCGCCGTCTGTCAGAGGCTTAAAACAAAAACAGTTTATCTGGATAGTTTTAATTTGTGAAAACCTTACAAAGCCTTTACATAATGATGCATAGATATTATTAAAAAAAAGCTGATACTAACCTGGTTTTGCAGCATACGGTTATCCCATAATAAAATAATAAACATAGAATATTACAACAATTATATTTACTATCGGTAATTATTAATGACGTTAAAGTATTTATATACAGCCAGATGTACATGAACACCTCGAACGGAGTTCTACCGTTTAAACACTTTATTGATATAAACTCAGTTGCAACGGAAAGCTGACCATTGAAAATTTGAGCATTTTATCTCCATTGAAATATCTTTTCGATCGGCTCCACAGAAGATATGAGCTGAGTCAGACTACCTTACCTGTCTTAATGTCTCCAACACTTTTGGGGCGATACGATAAAATTAAGTCAAGGGGGTTCCTAAAGTAATAATACGCCCGGGAATCTCTTTACCCAAACCACAAACGACCTGGAACTATCGATTAAACTTAATGTATTTTAAAGTAACGTATTCATACAAAAAATGAATAATGTTTAAAGAGTGAAATAAATATCGGGATAACGGTTTTTAATCTACATAAGTAGTGGGATTCTGGGAGAATTCTCGTAAATTGAACGATAAAATCTGTTTTATAGTATTTTTCTTTTTAATCGACTGTAAGGGCGGCTTATGATGGATTCAATAATAACTGAAATTTATCATACCAGATTTACAACAGACCATTAAATTTTGATGGTTATTTGAAGAAATTTCGGGACAATGTTTACTGTGCCGTTAACCGGTAAAGCAATAATTATTATTAAAATAAAATGGTGTCAAACAAATGTATTATTCGTTCAAATAATATTTATGATAAGTCACAAAGTAAATGTATTTTTTGATGACGTAATCTAACATTATTTACTCTTACGCCATTCTCATCAGAGGTAAGCAGATTATATGAAACGTCACATAATATGAGGCTCAGAGGAAAATAATTGTCCTCAGGAAAGAACGGATAGGAACTTCTAGGAAGGACAAAAGTATGAGAGGTGGGTAGGAATCTGGGAGTCGGTATGTCCAGGAGTGGCATTTGAATCCTCCCTCCCACTACGATGCAAGGCGATGGTTCGAGAGAGTCCGAGTGAAGACGTCAAAAAATGTATGCCTCAACCGGCCCCACCCGATACCACCTACCACGCAGTTGGTGGGCAGATGCATCCGCCGTCAAAACCTGGACAAACCTCACTCCATGAACCCAGGCACCCCTGCTAAGTCACCAAACGTAGAAAACCATATGGGGTGACCGCAGAGGTGTTGTTTATCCAATAAATGGTTCCCGGGGAGTAAATACTTATACCCGCCTTCCAAAATTAATCTGAGCCAATAATATTACCGTGTGATTAAGTGGCAACAATAAAAGTAAGGATGGGTTTATTATCTAGAAATAAAAAATATTTAAGAATACTAAAAATGTATTACCACAAGAAAGACCACAAGAAATTAATTAGTATCCTTTTATAAAAACTGTCTGGCAAAGGGCTTTCATATGTAAAATGAAGGTGTGATACCCGTTCGTTCTTGATGCGAAGTAGTAGATTTATAACTTAACCAAAAATAATCTTGTAGACCAATGCAAAACAGCCTCAGGCTGCTGGTCTCCAAATGGGTCCCTCTTAACCAATAAGGACCGGCAGATGCCATCCGATTCCATCAATCTAATGGTAACATTATTGGCGCCCAACGTGGGGCAAAAGAGTATTTGTCCTGGCACGGATACTCTTTTATGCCGTTGTCAAGATTAATTTTCCTTAGACGTCTCCGACTCTTTATTCCATCTACTTGTGTTATACTGGCACTCTTTTCGTCTTCCATCATGATGACGTTTACTACGCCTTTTTCCAGTCTTGATTCATATTTCGAAAACGGTAGATACGTTTACGTCCATATTAAATATGTTATTATTATTAAATCGTATAAACTACCTGTTATTAAGTTTTCTCCTCTGAAACAAACATAATTAATTCATTATAAATCTGTTGAGTCGAGTTGAGGTATGAAACGTAACAATTATGAGTCATATGAGGTTAAAGAATACGACTGTTTTTAGTATATTATGTAGTTTGCGAATTGCTTTCTGCATTGCCTTTTACCACCACGGCTGCACTTTGCGCACCTGTAATGATACAGAAGTTAGCACATAAAATGATATGGTTGATTATAAAATATTATGAATGACGTTAAAAATATAATATGGAATGGGCCTAGTCTAAGCCATGTTGAAAACACTATATTATCGTGCAAATACGAAACAAGCTCATTTTGCAAGTTACGTGGGTGAAAAATAATGACCCATATTAAGCCTACACAAACTATCCCCAATAGTAACTTTTTATGTGAATACCGAACAGGAGTTCCAAAAGCTACAACCATCTATAACTATATAGATGGTAGACTATACCAACTATTATATTGGGATATGTTGTAAGGCTGAAGGTAGTGGGGAGTGTGTCTATTCAGATCTGGTCCCAAAACACGGCTAAAGCCATTTCAGGAAACGTTTTGTTTCTGAATGGTGGTCTTTATACTTATTAGTATCATCCACTCTATAAATAAGTAGATAACTGAAAGTATTTTCCGTAATCTGACCTATCAAAGATATAGTATAATGCTCTTCTGTAACAAATAAGGACACTATCCGTTGAAAATAAAACTCAATTGTAAGCCGTGTAAAATGCAAAAAAAGGTCAAATTTATTTTTTTCAACGTTATTAGCGGTTTGCCTTTAGTAAATTATTTGGAAAGCAAATTTACACATTGCTCATTAAAATTATGGCTTAATACACGTTCATATCGGATTTACACTGAAAATTCGCTGTCTACGTGGCAATGCTCATAAAAATCAAACATTTATAGGCCTGAAAACGGGTGCGGATCACTAAACATTGTTTGTATTTACATGATTTGTTGAATCATGCACATAGTCAGTTCTGCAGAATCAGCAACCAGAACATGCGTTAAACAATAATTAAAAACAAACCTATGAAAAATAAATGGTTAACTTTACATAAGTTAGCAATTATTTTATAAGTTATAATTATTAGCCTGAAACACTCATCCACATTGAAAAATCTCCTGATAAAAGATACATGACGCCAACGGGACTTGAACCCGTGTCCTTTCGATTTCCGGTCGACAGCTCTGACCACTGAGCTATGGCGGCTTATCTCTTATCCGCGAAATAATTCAATATATACTAGTGTTTCATTCAACAATTACTGCTTGTTACATTTTTTCACCTGAAACAACCAACTTTATTTTATATGTGTCTTTTATCAGGAGATTTTTCAATGTGGATGAGTGTTTCAGGCTAATAATTATTGCTTATAAAATAATTGCTACCCTTTGTGCTATGCATAAAAATCTTGTCTTTAACATTAGTTTACCAAAAAATAATAGTTTACATAAGTTGAATGAAAAATCACATAAGGGAGGGTATGATTTGAAATTTTCACGGCCATAAGTGTTATAGTGTTTTATTTTTGGAATATCATTACAGTATCCATCATCAGGGCAGATGTGTAAAGATTTTAGTGAAGTGTGTGCTTACGTATGTAGATGCTATTGCTATCTCCAATCCTCTAAGAACTGACAATGTATTGTCTTCAGTTTTGGTGTATCCTTAAATTATCGGATACCAACATCTATTGAGCTTAGTTCCGTGTTAATATTGATGAATTTCAAATTCCTCCGTAAATAGGCGTGCGTGTTTTGGGTATTTCAAGAACATATACGAAAAAATAGAAGGGTTTCAATTAAATGCTTGGCAATTGCCGATTTACATGCCGGTGGCCGAGTTTGCATGCTCGAAAGTGTTCTAATCTTCAGGGAGCTTTACATTTTTTAGGAAGGTAGCCTTCTGTTATTCTGTTAAGAGGTACCCACGTTTATTATTTTTTTTTAAATCAATGCCAAGGTGCTGTTAGTTATATGCCTACCTGTGAAAAATTACTTCTCTCTAATATCTACACATAATCTACATTCTACATGATAACAAAATTTAACTTGCGGACTAAATAACATAAATATTTTCAATGCTAATGGTTCGTTAAATTAATGTTCCGTTTTCTATTTAAAAGGCATAAAATGATTATAATTGAAAGCCGCATGAACTGAATATTTATAAGTACATAATAGCCAACATTCAAAAATACATTATTAAAATTGGTGAACCATAATTTTGAATTAAGCTTTATGAAATAAAGAGTTATTTTGTCATAGTAATAAAGTATTCAAACACGCATTTCATTTCCACTCAACAATTAAAATCTAGTTAACAATTTAAACAGGATAAAAACTGTAAAAAAACGTGCAGAGATTTAGCAATATTAGCTATAATTTAACCGGCGACCGGATAAATCATCACTATGATAATTCATCACATCTTTAAAAAGTTATATAAAGCCATGGAAAGTGATGAAACAAAAACTTTACTAACTGGGTTAAGTAGGTTAGGTTAAGTTGGGTTAAAAAAAAAATTTCATCGTTTCTAATGACTTTATATCACTTTTTAAAAGTGTGTTGAATTGTCACTGTTTTGAGTTCCAATTTAACCACTCAACGACAAAATAGAAATTACGTGTAAAACTCCATAGCAACTGTATGTTTTGTGTAACTATATGATATATATTATAAGAATCTTGAAAATGCCTTTCTTTTAAGGTTTCAAAGATTTTAGATAATGTCGTCGTAAGAAATTTAAATTTTTGCACTCAGAACGCTTCATGTGCCAATCTATCAGAATTAATATTTCAATTGAAAATTAAAAACGTTAAATGGTTTATTTCGAGATTCCCTCTACATCCTAAATACCTAAAATATCGATCAAGGTTCTAGTAGTATAATACATCTACCGAATTTTCACTGAGACATTATATTATATTAAAATTTATTTTCATGATTCTGAGGAAAAATAATTATCAGGACCGAAAAAATTTTTCGAACTTTCAGATTTCTTATTTATGAGCAGCTTAATATTAAAAAATGGGTAATAAATTAATTCCTTCAAATTCTCTTAAAAATTTCTAAATAATCATTCTAATTCAATACGCTATTGCTTGGTTAGTTGTAATAAATCACTTAAATTCATCAGAAACAAAACTTAACAATAACCAGTACATTAATATGTTAAGACGCTGATATTTTTCATTTACAATCTAGTAAATTTACAAAATTCATCCTAGAAAAAATTAAATTCATTTTGAAACATATCTTATATTCAATTATATTTTAATTATTTTAGATGTGATACAGATTTGCTAAAATTATTTTTGAATCTTAAGAAGTTACATACAAAAGTTATATTCGTGATACAAAGTATTATTTTCTATGTAGTTTCATTTAGGCTTATTTATCTTTATGCACTTTTTTATTTCTTTTAATTTGAGTTTCCTAGAAAGTTCACGGAGAAAACTAACCGACATAAAATTTTGCTAATTTATAAAAAATCTGGTCAGAATATACGTACTCTGTTAGAAGCGGGACTGCAGACCTTCAACGAATGAATTGGCAGTTAACTAACTGTGGTAAAACACGAATATGTTATCAGGATAACATTTCGTTATAATATTTATCAGGAAAAGGACACCAGCACAAACACGTGTTCCGAAATATTCTGAATAGACTAATATTTTATTATGAAATGGATTGCATTTAACGTTTTTATCAGGATTTCAATAAATCAGACATAATCCTTTTTCTTCGTGTAGATGAATAGATAATTTGTTTTATTGTTTGATTTTTATATTTCATCATTTACATTCTACATTTTTTAATATAAAAAAATATAGTTTTATGAGAATCTTCAATGGTAAATGCAATCATGTATCAATATGTGAATATTTGTATGCAACTGTGTGTTCTCCAAATAAAATTTTAAATAAATTCAATAAAGATAGTTTAATATATTCATTGTCGTAAAACCAACAATCTCGTAAAAGGTTCACAATAATAATTCCTACCCCATCCATATTTGTGTGCAAATAATAAGATCCGGTGAACCCTGTAGCCAGCCACTGCAGATACATGAATAAAACATCCCTCGTATACTTTGTATGGCGTAGAAGTATCGCTAGCTTTCCAACCGCCTTACGAATGTCCGGTGTAACCCTTTGCGAAATTGTCTATTTCGCTACGTCCCTAAACCTATAATTATTCGAAGCGGTGACTTGGAACGGAGTAAAAGAAGATTATTATGGTTAAAGATTTTAATTAACATTGTTTAACAGCACGAACCTTTTTCCGGTGGGTCCCCAATGATTAACTACACCCAAATATTTGCCTACGAAAATTGACTTTTAATACGTGTTTTCAGAATGTTTAAGTTGGACGTTGAATATAATATATTGAATTATGTATGTATAATTTATTTATCATGGGACTGTTTATGTAAAATAAGCGAATAAATATAACATTTCAAATATAATATTAGAATGAATATGATGTCATTAATGTTATAAACGTAATTTGCCATATCCATCAAAACAAATTACATTTTAGGCGTAAATACTTAAATATTTGGGTGATAGAGATAGAGTGTGTAGTACTAAAAACTTTGCAATCTCATTGTAAGTTTCGAAGCATACCTCGATTTTTACGTCCCCCGCGTTCAGGAAGAGGGTCGTTCTTCCCACGGGAGGATTCGGGTACAGATTTGTGCAACTCCATATATTGTGGCATGGTCCAGGAATGTCTGGTAGAAATAGATCGATTTGTGTCGGAACTTCTCTGTTAGGTATGTGGCCGTTGATTAGCCCTAAATAAGGGTACCTACCTACGTTCCATAGATGCGCATAAATTGAAATAATTACTTGAATAGGACTTTTACAGAACCAGAAAATGAACGTTGAAACTTGATGAATTATTCAAATTCTCCGAAACAATCCGTCCTAAGTAATTTTTTATGAATAATTTCATTGTTAAAAATTGAAGACGCTTCATCCGAGGCCGAGATAATATAGTTCAATTCCAATACAATTAACCGCCAGTGAGTTTTAAAGTGGTAATAATTACAATGAAAAAAGAATTTGATAAATAATGACAAAATTCCTACATTCCTGAAACTTTGGCCATACATTCATCTTGGCAGTGAAAAATAATCTGAATAGTCCGAACAAAATAAAATGACGAAACAGCCCTCTAGGAGTTTTTCTTTGTTAGTTTATTGTTTCTCTGCTAAAAAAATGTCACATCTCGTATAGAATTAATACTTTATATTACTATTGTAAAATAATAGTCACATTTGCATAGACCACTTATCCTAAAACAACAACAAAGTAATCATCCAAATGTAACTTTACTTAACCCCTCTCTTCATTTAACATTCCATCTCTTCATTGTCTCAAATTCATTACAATTTTTTAAATAATTTTGACATATGCTTATTTGAACAATATCAACACATACATTATTCGCCTTCCCTTTCGCCGTTCTTTCAATCGATGGTTAAGAATATCCCGAAGGGAGAAATCCGTTTAAAAACAACATTTTATTATACCCTATTCACATTATAATATCTTTAAAGTAACAAAAAGCCAAAACAGAACAACTTCCCCATCCACCAACTATTTATATATTTATGAAGATAATTAATTTATTAAAACATGCGATTTTTGAACACTGAATATCAAACAAAAGTGTGAAAATTAACAAGAAAGCCTTTAAAAAAGAAAAAATAATATCAGATCTGTTAACTTTTCATATCACTTTCTTAATTAGTTAAATAAGTCAGAATGCAGTCAGAAAATAGCAAGTGCGTTAGTAGTATTTGCACCATTTGTGCCCACACTTGAAGCTAATAGACTCTCAGCCAGTTAGCCCCGGCATTAGGCAAATTGATGTGTTCCGGTGTTCGTGCATCTTTGGCCAGCCAACTTGGCAGAATGTCGCCCAAATTTAATGTCACAGCTTTGGGAAACAACCACCGGTTGGTCGCCTTCCCTCTCTTCTCCTTTGGAGAATGGGAAATAGAGATTGCAATTGGAGGAGAGGCAATATAAATGCAAAGTACATTAACTTTATCGCTTCACTTACTACGCTGCTGTCAGTTCCTTCGCCGCAGTCTGACAATACGAGTATTTTATAAAGGTGAAACAGCAATTGCAAGAAAAATAATGGTTCCCACAGAAATACATGTCTTTTCAATTCATTATTCCTTATTAGAGTACTTAGAACTTTTTCAAATGGAGAGTAAAAAAAGTTCTAGAAAAGGAAATGCAATATAAAGCTTTTTTTGAATTTTATTTTTAACAAAAGAACGCAAACTCCGAAACGTGCCGTGGGAGATAATTAAATATAAAAAATGTATATAGGATTTTAACCTGACATCCGATCGAGCTTAAACTCGGCAATTTGACTCGTTTTTGATGACACTCCATTATCATCGACTTTTGGTGGCAAGCACATACGCACATGGGGACCTAAACGCATTTCTATGAAATCGGATGACAGCAGTTAAAATACAAAATAAATTTCGGTCCTACCCGAGTGGTTTTTGGTGAGGTTGGTACATTTATCGATTCTAGTTCATTGGTAGGATCAATCCTCAGTCAAACCAAATTTTAATATTTGTTGATATTTTAAATAGATTTATTATAGTAAAATAAAACGTTGTTTACGGGTTGATTTTTTCAAAAGTTAAACATTTTAACATATTTCCGGTCAATAAAGCCAAAAATTAACATTTCTACGTAATTATATTCCTCGGGGAGTTGAATAAAAATCTGTATGTTTATCAATAAATATGTCATTTTTTAATCTTTAATCTTTTTTGTTTACTATACGACAGATTTATTATCCATTTATAGTACCTACAAGAATACGAACTTATTTTAAAATTCTTAACATTTGGGAAAATAGGTAAACAAATAAGTTATAAGGTTATATAAAGACAAATTAAACATAGTATCTACTGTTTTGGAAATTTCATTCATTGGGACCATTTTCGTAGTCAAGGTAAGCTATGCTAGAACATCTGTTCTGTCATGTGGTATCTTAAACAAGTCGTGATGACGAGCAAGGCTGAATTTTTCAGCCACATTTTGGCCATGAAATTCCAAGATGAATGGGCTATCAAGAGAGTTAAGCACTGTATTAAAACTTATGACAAAATTTTCTAAAAATCTGCTTTCTGGGCCATTCGTTGCCTGAAGTATGTCCATATGGTTTATGAACTTTGAATAAGTTCTATGAGTCCGCTTAGATACACCTACCTGAGGATTATTTTCTTAACCTCTTCCATCAGAATTAAGTATTTGGTTCGATGCGATATCAACATACCACTAGTATTTTACTAAAATACTCCAGCTTACTTCTTACAATTCCATCTACAATGGATATCATTCATTATAAGATTTATACTTAGTATAAGTCATTTAACTTTTTAGTTATTAGGATGATTAACCCCAAAACATTAGAACGTGACTAGAAAATTTTAATAAATTTTTTATTTTTATTTATCATAGCTTCCTATATAGGTCCATAGGTATCTATATTAGTTGAAGTTACATTTCTGCAAGAAAGTAAATGGACTCGCCATGTTTTTATTAAAATAATAAATCCAAATGTGGGTAATTTAAAACGTACGCAGAGACGTTGGCAGAAATCCTCGGAGCTAATTTGAATAATTCGGTAATGCCCATAAACTAAGTCAGACATGTTGGGATTAAAAAAAACAGGTGAAAAAGTGGCAGCCCAGCTGCTGTCGTTTTATGTAGGTACCCTTGCCCGTTCCTCTTATTTATTCTTTCAGTGTGCCAACACCACCGCTAGCCGTTGGTCAGTTAGCATAATTCAGTGCTTCATTTCATTTTCAAATTAAGAATACGTTTCCGACTTTAAATATAAAAATATTGTTTCAACCCTTCCGGACATCGCATGTTGAAGACTTTTTAGATTGTTCAAACACAATTATTCCTGTTATCCCGAACCGTAAAGTCATTTTGAATGTGGGTGTTTTTGATTAAATGTTACTTGTTGCAAAGTATGTTGGATAATTGATTGAATTTTTATTTCATATTATGTTAGGTTTTATTAAAATAGGTGTGGAACGTTGAAATTATAAAAATCTTCAACTATATTTGAATAACAAAGAATTCTTTGAACGACCATAAAAATTAGGCGTTATTATCGGGAACAAATTATATTGCCATCTTCATTTTTACACCCTCTAAAACTAGTGTATCTACTTGGAGTTAAAACTATGTACCTAAGTATGTCCACATATTACTTTGGAAAGATGTGATTTGTGCAAAATTTGTATCCAAATCTGTTAAAAAAAACAAAAAAATACGTTCAGTAAAATTTCTTTTCCTAATATACCTACTCATAAACACAAGATAAAAAACTAACTTCGTTTAGTTTTTATTTAAAATTATTACAAATTATTTTGCTGTTATTAGTACACAGTTACTTTGGACCAGTTGTTTCCCAGAATTTGAACAAATCATCAAATTTCATACTTGATTTTAAAGTTATGTGAATTTTCTATTTAGAACTTGAAAATCAAGTTTGAAATTTGACGAATTGTTCAAATTTTGAGAAACAACCCGTCCTTGATCTTCGTTTGGTAAAAGAAATTATTTGTATCAGGCTCCACTTATATTTAGTAGTATTCCAGAATATATAAAGTCATCTTAATCCATGTTTAATTTAAAAAAAGATTGTTAAATTATTTTAGCTAGCCGTATCTTTGTTCTTTTTGAATTAATGGCATGATATGTTGTATATATTTTTTTTACATCCTTTTCCTTTTTAAATTAAAAAAAAATATATGTTATACATCACTTTTTTTCAAATTTTCATCACGGTTATTTTTAAATTAATAGTTAATTTATTTTTACGATCAAATACCAATATATTGTCTCACTACATGTTTACAACATTATATTATAATGAATTGGCTAGAATTACATTATATAATAGAGTTTAGTAAGTACCACATAAGTACACATTATTTGTAGACACATTCATTGTGACGATATTGTTCTCTTAACATTTTGTGTTGTTTTTATTATTGTAAAAAAATTATTAACCTCAACACAGGCTCGTCCTAGTAAAGTTTGTTATGAGTTGCCTATATCCTCCGTTAATCAAGCATCCTCGTGACTACAAATCATAGAGGACACACAACATTGATCACGCAGCAATATAGTGTAAAACATCCATCGGTCACGTGCAATCAGAAGGATCACCTTATATGGTGATGAACGATAAATAACAATAAGCGCCAACCCAAAATTCATGCCCATTAAAGGAATGATTAAAGACGGACGAGGGGGAAATAAGAGGGTGTGAGACGAAACAGGGGGGGGGGAAGCGGAAACACACAGGGCGGCGGGATTGCACTTGAGTTGGGAAAATTCGTCACATGAGTTCAGAGAACCGTGGACTTCAGTTGTGGGAGACGACCTATTGATTACCTAGACATAGCGGCGAGGCCAAATGCAGATTAACTCTATTCGCTGGAGGGTTGAACCACACGAGGGACACTAGAGAAGCATCCCAAACGTCCCATATCGGTTCACAGCAGTAAGCGCTTTAAATATGTGGTACCTTTAACAAATGTAATGAAACAAAGCCAGTAACTTCCAGCATACAATGGTTCAATAAAATTAGGTTTAAGATTATTTCA
The DNA here is from genome assembly GCF_061612785.1 of Hesperophylax consimilis. Lineage (NCBI taxonomy): Eukaryota > Metazoa > Arthropoda > Insecta > Trichoptera > Limnephilidae > Hesperophylax > Hesperophylax consimilis. Next base: position 11,059,250 of record NC_142844.1, read on the forward strand.
AAATAATATGCATAACTTTGTTGCCAAATAAATGGTATATGAGCATAACTGTTTAAAGTTTTTTTCATTTTGATGGTTCCTTGAGAGATGGCCTGAACTATCAATCCCTGAGAATGTAATAAATACAGCTAGCGTGTTATACGTTATTTCTTTTTTTAACACGTTTTACATTCAAATTTAATAAATAATATAATACAACGAAACAACAATCAAGAGGACTAAACTAATAATTATGATAAACAAAGTAAATTATACCACACTTGTAAATCATTAACACGGAATATTAATACAAATCATTCAGCTCCACAAAGTTGACAGATAATTTCTTTCCTTTTTGAAGTTAAAAGCAGGAAATTGCGCCATTCCCCATAAGCACAGCCTACAATGGAGTCTTGTAATATTTCCCTTATTTTGTATGAATATGTGGCATTTTGGTGTCCCTTAATCTAAACTTTGCTAACTAAATGACACGATGGATAATAACCTTTTATGCGAAGTCTCTGGGTAGAGGAAACTTGCTCTACTTTGACTATGTATGGCATTTAGATTTTTTTGAAACAGCCACCGGAACTTTCTCGGTCGCTAGGAATATAGGGGCAGGATGTTTTGCTTCAATTTACATTGAAGCTTTACTGTATTAATTATTTTGTACCGAAGCTGTTGGAATATTATTATAAGCTCTTTATGTGTTTAAAAATTATTAGAAATAAAATTTTAATTTGGAAACCTTCTCGGAAAAATAACACCGAAGACCATGGTACATAAAATCTCGTACATATTTGCGATATTATTTCACATTTAAAAAAATTATGAAATTATTCATAAAGAATTTGTCAAGTTTCAGGTTAAAAAATATTCCTTTGAACTTTAATTAGTTTTATTTTGAGTTGGATTAATCTTATGATAATTTCAAATATCTTCACTAAAAAGGGCCTCTTAGGTAGTTGGAAGAACCCAGTTTGCTCTGCGGTTGGTACAGGCATAAGGAAGATTTTAACAAACATTTCACTGTTTGAATAAAAATACGACTTGATATTTTTCAAATAAAGACAAGACGATTTTGCCTTGTAAGCCTTGAGTAGAACTCTACATTATCATCAACTGAAAAATGACCTGATTAAGTCAAGTTCAACACCTTAAAAACTTAAGGCTTACACCTACAGAGGGCAGCAGTAGCAAATTTTGAGGGAATTGTTTCATTTTTCCTTTTATGTTACACTAATCAAACCTAAATAAGCATTTTTTTATCCGTGCTTATAATATTTAACTATTATTTTTTAATGAACAGTTGAAAAGGATAGAAATTTCAATACAGCTTTATAGTTTTTATTTGAGAATTTTAAGTTGTGTTAGTTGGAGAAAGAAATTGGCAAATACTATTCGCAATGCTTAAAATTACAGAAAATCTGTGAAAATGTCGTGAAACCAGAGTACACCATTCGAGGGGTTATGCTGCTCGAGACATAACACAAATTTTCGATGTTAACTATATAAAAACTACTACTTCATTATGCGTTTGAACGGAAAATTTATGTTTGAATTTTTTAATAAACAGGTACCAACCATAAGGCATTTTTTTGTTGAAACATTTATGAAACACTACAAAACATTTATTTGACTAATTTTAATTGAAAATATTCATCAGTCGAACAAAAATATTTTCACAGAGCACAATTTGTTCTGAAAACTGATAAAGACTGCGGAAAACCAAAAGTTTTCCTTTCACAAAGTAAAAGTGCCGATTTTGTGAAAATTCTCAACCGATTTTCATTAATTAGAACTTTGCAAGAAGTTAAAAGATTCAGCCGATAGCTCTGAGGTTAAAGTGCCTTCTAGGTTATTAATTATATCCACCAGGTTAACCAGCCATTCCACCAAAATACCGTCGATTTTTTTATACATCTCCAGATCTAAAAGGGATAACGGCGTGTTAATTTATTTAAAATACCCACCTTTGAACTTCTGTCAGAAAATTGGAAGTGTGACTGAAATAAATTAAATGTCTGCCTTAAGAAATATATTTAATTACTCTTAAAGATTATGGATGAAGTTTTTTTAATTAATCGATGTTTGAAGAAAAAAAAACGTTCCCTACTTTCGTCAAGGTTATTTTTTTATATAAATAAGGTAATTACATACAAAATTGTAATGTGAGATTTACTCTTCTATGGAAGCGTTAGCTTGTGGTTGAAAGATGAGTATATAGTATATTATTGTAGTTATTTATAAGTTATTAATAAAAAAAAAATTGATATGTAGTAGGTAAGTACATTTCAGTGAAAAAGCAAAAAAAATGTACAAGATGTTTGTTAAATGTATGCAGCTAAAACTATCTAAAATAATGTAAATTGTTACAAAACATTATTATATTATTTATATATTTGGAAAAGAAATTATCACTTATGGGAAATTAATGATATTTTGTTAATTTTCAAGACTAATTCATGTGGAAATAGTTTTTTTTACTAAGACTTTTTTTAAAATATTTTTTCAGTGTTCTATGTTTGGATTTTCGTATCAATGCTTCTAATTTCTAAAAAAATTAAAAGGTAAAAGATCCATACTTATATTTTTAGCATTGTTAAGAAATTTACAGTGTTTTAATATTCTATGCAAAAAATTCATATTCTATTGTTTTTAAAATTTTTCCGCTTTCAACTTCATTTTTTAATCAGTCCCATCTTTCGAAAGTAAATTTATTTTGAAAACACACGCTCACGCTTTAGATTGCAGTCATTACCGTATTGCCTTATCGTAGTTAAATTCTGAAGTTATTATAAATTTAGTTTGGTCCTTTCAAATCAGACTAATAGAAGAGAACGTATAATACAATATAGATAAAGTGAAGATTTCGAACAAAATTACATTGTTGTCGTATTTGGCATTATTCCGTACGTCTAAACTTAATCTTTATTAAGGTTGTCGATAAAACTTATTGATTTGTAAATAAGCTAATTATTATCAGAATTGCAAATAATTGTAAGATTTATGTAATATTCACTACTTTCATATTCAATTTTAAGTTGCTCATATTAATTTTTATGCTCTTCATCGATTCATCGGTTATGCACTTCGGTACATTCGTTAGTAACAAAAATATGTATTCTGTAAAATATATTTTTTATCCTAATTTAAATAGAAATAGCAGTCTTATGTTCCAATGGGATCGCATTTTATTAAAAAATATTTTTTCTTCCTGCAGCGTAAAAAACCTTATTTCTGAATTAAGACCGGCATTTTAAGCGAACAATAATTTTGGAAAAATTTTAATAAATTAAAAAGGATAAAGACAGCAAACTTAGTCATTCGGGAATTTTCAAATTAGATTTTAGGGATTGTCCAGCGTTATATATTGGTAAAAAAAACGCTATGTCAATATAATATTTAAAGAAAATCTCAGATGCTTAAACAATAATGGCTTTTCTGAATTCGTCAATCATCTTATTGATAAAGACCATACCTTCTGTAAAAAATAGTCATGGCAACAGAAAAAATAATTTAGAAGCTCTCAAAATAAAGAAAGTCGTTACAACCAAAACCCAAGATCTCAATAATCAATTAAATATGTCCAATGGTTCAATATTAGGATTACGAATATTTTCCTTAAATTAATACAACTCTCCGTAACCCTTCATCACCTGTTTAAGTGGAGCTTTGTCTTTTTAGATATAGTATTTATCCCATTACGTACATGGTTTTATCAGTTTGGATCCTTTCTCTCTATTACTATGTTATATTTTAAGTTGATGCCATCTCACGTTATGTTTTGTCTCACTTAATATGTATATATTATAAACACACCCATTGTATCTTTAGATTGGTTTAATTTTATACCTTAAAGATTCTTGTACTAAGTGAAACCCGTCGGTAATAGAAAAATAAATGAATAAAATTTAGTGATTATAAACAAAGTTATTGTTTTATTTTAGTAGATATTAATTTTCTTTTCACCCTTGACCTAAGCAAACTTGCACGTGTAATTTCTAGAAATCCATTCTAAAGTAGTTAAATGCGGATATTAGCATACCCTTGGGCTGCAATAAATCTTACGCTAAACAAGATTATCAATTTGTAAGGTGCATGCATTAAATAGGGTGCCCCCTTTTAACCAACACTTCATTCAAGTTTAAGACCTTGGTTCCTACTAGGGGAGGCTTAACGGCGAAAAGGGTATATTTATCACCATCAAACGCATCAAATCTGCTACAAGCATTCTTTCCCCGACATCAAAATAGCCAAGTTTATGGGGTATGAGATTTTCAGGCGAGCTCTTCGCTGTGGGTACGGATTAGTACTGGGAGTTGACAACATTTCAAAAAAACGCCAACGTCGTTATTTATCATCTATTGAATATAACCGTTGTGAAGAACGCCGAAGCTAATGCGGACACTAACAAAAACAATTGATATTAGGGAATCCCAACGCTATCCATGTTGATACCTTGGAGCATTGAGCGCCCTTGAGGTGATTTCTCACGAAAACGAAACAATTGATATTAGGGAATCCCAACGCTATCCATGTTGATACCTTGGAGCATTGAGTGCCCTCGAGGTGATTTCTCACTATATAAATTAGCCAAATATTATTGGGACTTTTACAAGGCCAACAGTAACGAGCCAACAAGTAAATGTATTAACAGTTAACATGTTAATTTACTTGCCACCGGCCGAATAATGGGCGGTTGATATTGCTTATCAGCCTTATCTAATAGGTAAATTCACAAAAACGTCTAGTAAGAAAATACCTAACCAAAAAATCATTTGAAACTACGCATAATATTTAATATGTATTTATTTTTCATTGTTCTTTCTATTATCCCGTTAAACTGCAATTCGGCCGCTTGTCAATAGGATGTACATGTTCAATTACAATATAAAAATTTAACAATAATATTATTACTTATTATAAATATACATTATATTTTTACTAATTATAAAATAATCCGATTATTTTTATTGGCACACATAATCTAAAATAACACTATATCTACATGCTTATTTATGAATTACAACTATCGATTGTAGTAATAACAAGTATAAAGTATTTCTAACTATGAGCCATGTTTTCAGCATATATCTGAATCTATTTGGGAATTTTGAACATTTTGGGCACGTAATATTTTAGAGTTTGCTCTACTTATTCATTGCTATATTTTGAAACATTCTTCATTTTTGTGAACCTAGTGTTGTGTTCATGTTCCACATTCCTCTTATATTCAGAGTCGGATATATGCAGAAATACTATTTTGTCCCAAAGTCAGTACAGGCAAGTTATTTAAGTTATGATACAACAATGAAATATCGTCTCTGTGAAAAATATATTTGTGTGTAGTTATTGGTATTATTATTATTATCATATCCGTAGAATAAAGAAGAAACATAAATGCATTCCAGATAGATTGAATAGAAAAAAATGTTGCCATCTTGTGGTTAGTACTTTTTGACTCTAGAACCTTTAGATTGCTCTCTCTCTCTGTCCCACACTCTCTCTCTCACTCTCTTTTACACTTTCCTGACATCGTATACCGCCATCTCATTTAAATTTCAAAACGATGATTAAATACAGTTCTGCATACAAAATTTGATTTTTGGAATACAAAACACGTCCACGTGGAATTTTTTTTGTTCTTCTTTCTTCACAAAAAATTTCGTCACTAGCGTTAGGAGTTGACGGTGTCTAGCTGTTATTTTTAGCTGCTATTTATATATTGATCATCACTAGTATCTACGGATCTTCGAGTAACATTTAACGGCGGATAATGAGCTTTAAATAACCAGATAATAGTGCCTTGGCACGCCAGCAGGAAATCCTCGTTACTGCCAGACGAAGGGTCCCATAAAACACCCAGTCTGATCGCCGGATGGTGAACCATCTAATGGGAGCGAGTAGAGTCCAGCTGGTAGCAGAGAGGGAATGTGTTAAACGTTTATAATGTTGATTTATTCTTAATCTTGCACAAGTTAATTGATTACCACCGTTTGGCGTCAGGAAAAGATCATTGCTTGATTGTTTATAGCTACTTGAACAACAAGAACACAAAATTGCATAACGCTAGTGACGGAATTTTTTTAAACGTATTACAAATTCCGACTAATTTCCGAATTACCGACTTGAACCATCCTAGATTTAAAGCTAACACACACTAGTGAATAATAAATCTCTTTTCTTTTTTAATTAAAATGTTTTATATTTATAGTGTTAATAACGACAGGAAAATTAGTTTCTTTTGATATCTCTAAAAATAACGAAGTTATGAGCTTTCAAAGTTAACTTAGGGTAACACGTATGCAATGGTGTCTCGCGACGCCACATAAGACACGATTCAGTAAATTCATAATTCAAATGGCAGTACTGTACCGCCGCGTACGTACAGTGATGTCACAAGCTTTTCTTTCTTCGGTACCATTTGATATTTCTAAAAATTCTACAAGTTCTATACTCGGCATACTTTAATTTATGAAACATTTGTAAAAAATATGAAATGTTATTAAAGAAGACTCATAAACTCATTCTCGAATAATCAGTATGAATTTAATGTTAACGGCCTCCATGGTCGAGGGGTGCAGCTCTCTACTAGCAATTCGGTCGTGGGTACAAATCCCGGTTTTGCCCAATTTAATTTAATTTGGTCGATTTATGTTACTTCGTAATGTAATCATTAAAAATAATATAAGGTATATTTTCAGCACGTTCCAGAGTGGAAAATACTCTCAGTATCTCACTGGTGTCAAGACCATTATACAGAATTGAAACGTTGCCTTAGCCATGTTTGGTGACCAGATCTGAATAGCCAGGTACTTCATCTTCCTCTACCCCATCTCCTTTCCCTCCTCTTCTTCCTTTACCCTCGTAACATATCCTAATTGGGGATGCCAAAGTCTCACTGGCTTCAAGTGGTTAGGAGGAATTGGGACTATTGTAACGTAAACTATTTTCTTTTTTTTAAATTGGATACAATATTGTATCATAATTAGTTACTTTATCACTTCTTTAAAATAAAATTAAATTAAAATCTTGAAAAAAATTACACTTGAATTCAAAGAAAAACCGAACTTTAGCGTTCATTAAACACGTCCCATGATACACAACCGAAATCAGTTCTTTTGATAATAAGTAGAAGCGGTTCGTACCTAGTACTTCTTAGAAAATATAAGTAGTATTTCGTAGAAAACCTTAGCGTAGAATTTCGACTTCTAGGCCCTAGAGAGGAAAATGAAAATGTCCAAGAAAGAATTTCTATATCCGAAGGATTTCATCAAAAGTAAGGAAAAATTAGGTATTCCGGAAAGTTTGAATGGTTGCTGCGTTATTAAAATATGTGGCGTTCAATAAAGGTAATTCAACAAGTCAATTCATAAAAACGTTGACCGTTGAGAATTATTCCTACATACAATATATTGTTTCTATTAAGTTGGCACTCACAGACATCTTTCTGCTACAACGACATCAGGACATAATATTGTTTCTGTTATTTTGGCACTCTGAGACATCTTTCCTAATAATTGTTTCTGTAAACTATGTTCTGTTAATCTTAATAATATTGATTCTGTTAAGTTTGGCACTCTTAGACATCTTTCGGCTACAACAACATCAGGATGTAATATCAGCTACCGTCACTATCGCAATACGATTTAAATAAATTAAATTTTTAAATTCGAAAACGTTGTCCAAGTACTTATTTTAGATGTAACGTTTTTTTTTTAAATATGTGCATCCATTTGAATTTCGTTTTTGTTTTCTTTAATGGATGCTCATTTTGGGAATGAAAATTAACCCACTACCCACACTAAATAAATGTCAGGCGAAATAAAATCGGGATTTGACAAAGTTGTTAGGGCGGTTGACTCTGGTCCCTGAGGAGGAAGGTTCAATCCTCAGCCAAACAAAAAAAATGTTTTGAAAGATATTTTTAAAAGTTTACGGCTTATAAATTGATTTTTTTAAGCAAATGTTCGTAATTCCCCAAAATTTACAAAACCAGAAAAAAAAGTAGATTTTACGGAAAATGAGTACATAAGCTTACTCCTTTATATAGTTAAAAGTTGACTACTATTTGTTATTTGTTACCTAGATTTTGTTTATTTTGCTACCGGTTTAGACACAACAGTGTCATTAACTAGCAATCTTAAAACTAACCTATAAATTATACAAATTCAGAAATATAAGATTTTATTTGGTGGGGGTAGGGGGTGGCGCTATTTAGGGGTGGGGTGGATCCTTCTGTAATTGTATAATTTTTAAAGTAACAAATGTACATTAGAAAATAAAATTCGAAAAAACAAACATGTTCTGAAATTGCAAAATAGTTAATGCCTAAGAAATACCAAAAATTGTGAACACTATAATAAAAAAACAACTTTAACTTTTTAACTTTATCGGAATATCAGTCCTTTTACTCTTAAATGAATATTACTTGCTCTACGATGTAACTACACGATTAAATATTTCATCAACTAAAAACTATTGAAATATTTTTTTGAGAAAAATATATTCATCAATTCATTATTACTTAAGAATATGCTAACGAGCCTCTAAGTTTTGATTTGATGATTCTGAAAAATACCTAATTCTACCTTGCAAAGTTGTTTTAAGAATTGCGTACAAAAAAGTTGTTTTCTTGATTTCCACTTGTTGAATTGAATTATTAGATATTTGAATTAATGGATACAACTAAAACGATTGAATAAATTATTAATAAAGCCACAAATGAAATGTTTTATTTAATTTATCTTCTATATAAATAAAAAATGTAAATGTTTGTTTGTTCAAAATCTTAAATCTCAGAAAGATCTTTACCGATTGCTTTGAAATTTTAACACAAGTGTGTTTTTTTGTATATCTGTATTATATAGAGGTCACCTTGTAAGGTAAAAACATCTGTTGGATAAACATACTTACTTTGAAAAATAGTATCATCTGATGGATAAACATGCTTTTTTGAAAAGCAGCTCCATATGTTGGACGTAAAAAAAGAATTTCTCTCAGGACCTATTCCATCATTGGGAATGCTATGTGTAATCTTTAGAATGAGAAGGAGAGGAAAAGAACATTCTGGGAAGGAAAAGGGTACGAGTAGTGAGTTGGAATCTGAGGGTCAGTGTCCAGGAGTGACGAACTTTCGAATTCAACCCTCACGGTGAAGGGTCGAGAAAGTCCGACTGAAGAAGCTAAAGGGTCTCCATCATTCCCGCGCAGCTGGTAACCCCAATACAGGAACCAGGCCACCCCTGCTTTGTCACCAACGAACCACTTGTGATGACCAACACATGGCAGAGGTGTTCGTTATCCAATTAATGTTTCCCGAGGCGGCGGTACCCATACCCGCCTCGGTATTCATCAAAGAACAGTAATTAACAGCGACGAGGACACCGATTGTAGATAATATGTTTGTACACATTTTCATCAGATACTATACATTGTAAAGTGATAACAATTATTGAAATAAAAACCGCATTACAACAGAATTGTCATATTTTTATTCCTCCATTTTATGTATTTTCTATTAATACCTACCCTTTTCTTGATCACAATATAAGATAGTTTTGTTTCACATAATTCATGATCAACGTGTGCGTTTCCGATTCAAGAATAATTTAGCACTTTAGCGTCAAGATTGATCAGAATAAATTGAACTTTGGTGGCCCGAAAGCGATTAATCAGATGGCCAGCGGAGATAAAAGGTGGAAGACAATGCGCGCGGAGAGCATGTGTAGCGAGTTCATTGTTTGCACACTAGTTCTACGATAAGCGGATCAGCCTCTTCCGTGATAACGGGTAATCCATTTTACTGGGCATACATCCCAGCAGGAGCAGGGCCGCCACAAGGACTTTTCTTTTCTTTTATGAAGCTCGGCCCAAAATTTTGTAAATATTTTCTTCTCAAACCTTATGAATTAAATATGCCATTTATCTATAAAAACTATTCTTAAGGCAAAACACTACGAAATAATGCAAAGTCCTGTTTTCGGTTTGAAAATTTGGTTCCATGATAACTCAACACAGTGACAATTCAACACACTTTTAAAAAGTGATATAAAGTCTAAGTAAGAAACGATAAAAAGTTTTTTTTTAACCTAACCTAACCTAAACTACATAACCCAGTTAATAAAGTTTTTGTTTTATCACTTTCCATGACCATGATTTATCTTGACGAAATTATAGAGATATAAATTAAAAGTTCCATACTTCCAAAACAATTACTCTATATTCGCTATATTTACACGTCCGACGGATGCTGTTGTAAATAATGTGCCAGCAAATTTACAGATGGAACTTATTGAGCTTTTAGTGGAATTTAGTGCTAAAATCACAATTTTACAACATTGCTTTGACGGATTTTTATAAATTATATTTGGTGAAAGAAAAATATGCAAATTTATGCGCATTTGCAAGAAAAATAATTTGTCTTTTTGCCAGCACATATACATGTGAACAATTTTTTTGCGAGGATGAAAAACACTAATCAAAAATTCGAACGAGGATAACAGATGAAAATCTCGAAAATTCTACCCAACGCTAATATTGTTAGTCTCGTTATTGAAGTACAAGGCCAATCTTCACAATAAATGTTGTAATCAGTATATAATATTAATATATACATATAAAAAGTAGCAACGTGTTTTATTTAATTTAATATTACTTTATTATGTTTAGTAATTTGGTCCGGTTCTTGTCTCGGAGACAAAATGATAATTTGACCACATATGTAGGAAAGGTTGTCCATGCCTGCTTTAATTAAAACTGCTAGTAGAACGCTATTTCGCTTTTGAAATAATCAAGCTTAAGCCCAGAAAAAGCAAAGTATCAGACCTAAAAAAGCTGCTTTAAAGATAAATATCACATACTTGCGAACCCATTTTCGGTTATGGTTTTATTGAATAATGTGGAAAATTAACATCTTTACAAAATGTTCTTAAAACATTGAAATATTTGTGTTTCTCACACTTTTTGACGGTGTTTTTTTCTTTCATAAATCAAAACAGGCGGTTGCGATTAAGCGGGAATTTAAACCTTATCGCCATGTACGTAAGGAGTGTTATTGTTAGCGGCCAACTTACAAATGTTACGTGGCGTGTTGCATCGTCAAAAATAGGAATTCAGACTCTGATAAAATTTATGAAAATAAGCTCCGTCAGAGTAAATTTACAAATAGATGAGTTTTACTGGTGACCGGATGAATCATCACAAAGATAATTCAGCACATCTTTAAAAAGTTATATAAAATCATGGAAAGTGATGAAATAAAAACTTTATTAACTGGGTTAAGTAGGTTAGGTTAGGTTTAAAAAAAAATTCATCGTTTCCAATGACTTTATATCACTTTTTAAAAGTGTGTTGAATTGTCAATGTGTTGAGTCATCATGGAACCGTTTAACTAAACCTGTTTAAATTTTTAAATATTTAAATTTAAGTGTCTACAATATTTTGGATAGTATAAAAAAAAAAATAAAAAACAGTTCTCAGTAATACAAAAATATGGTTTTGGAATTTTACATTCTTGACTGAAAAAATTGTGTTAAAAAGTTTGACAGGCATTTATGTCATAAGAACACCAATAATAAAAATCTTGATGCTTCAAATATGAACGAAAAATTATTTTATCTTTTTTTTGTCTGAGGTTCTTTTTGTTGATATTAATAATTTGTCAAAAGTGATCTTACGACGCCTCAGGGATCATATTTATTTTGTTGAATTGAAAATAAAATAAAGTTTTGGTATGTTTAAGCGTACTTTAAATGCATATTTGCAGATAAGTTTATAAAAACAATAATCTGTCATGAAGATCGCCGCATCAAGACTCTATGGTGCAGACAGGAGAGTTCACATGGCCACTCCGTGGTTCTGCCGCCCGGGTACGCCCTCACATTGCATCTGATAGTATTAATACGCTTGCGTCTGGACGATGTAGGCCCTCTGATTGGTCAAATTAAAATTGTGTGATTCTGATAAATTCTGCATAGGGGGTCTGCAGGCAAAAAATACCAATCTGCCCCTCAATTTTAAACAACCGTTGGGTTCATTTCGGTTTGCAGGCGACTGGATACAAAAAAATAAGACATTATAAATTAAGACACGATTTCATACTGAAAAAGAATCGCCACATGTAATACGATATTTCTTCAAAAATATCGTTTCTGCTCATACAATTTTTGGATAATATCGAAGAAAATATGTTTTAGAAAGTTCATAATCCATTGGATTAATTATATTACAGTGAAAATTATCCACAATTACGTGATTACGTTTGACGTTTGACGAAAAAAGCACGCGTTCATTCAATATGGCCGCAGCAATAGCTGGCCGACAGAGCGCACCTCTGGCGGTGTAAGAACTAACCAGATATACCCTTCTAACTACCGCCCCATAGCCATCACTTCCATACTCTCGAAGGTATTAGAAAGGGTGGTTAACAACAAATTGCTCACATATCTCGAGAATAACAATATCCTAAGCGATCGGCAATATGGATTTCGTCGAAACCGATCGTGTGGCGATCTACTCGGATATGTAACGCATATATACATCAATACAACAACAATACGGAGAGTGCACACGCATTATTTTTATCCTAACAAAATCATCTAAAGCAGTCATAAAAAGTATTAAATTCAAAGTGTTTCACCTAATTATATTAAATTAATACTGGCTTAAAGTTTACTAATTGTCAGAAAAGTATATAGTGCATTAAAAGTGTATAAAACAAGGATTAGTGTAATCAAGTGACAGTTGTTATAAGCCCCCCGCGCCCGCACCTACACCGCCCGCGCCGCCAGCGGTAGTACTTACACGCCCTACCAAAAATCCAGGGGTTCACAACTGTTTAAAAAAAAATTGTCTAAATTAAGAATAAGTGGTAAATTATTATGTTGGATTAAGAATTATTTATCAAAACGTGTACTAACTGTCTGTATTAAAGAACACTTATCTTACGAATTTGAAGCCACTAGTGGTGTGCCTCAGGGTTCGCACCTTGGTCCAATATTGTTTATACTATTCATAAACGATGTCACTTCCATATTCACTGATGTTAACATATTATTATTTGCTGATGACATGAAAATATATAAAATCATAAAAAATATATACGACTGCTTGTCCCTCCAATCCAATTTTATAAAATTCGTAGAATGGTGTACCATTAACAAACTTACACTTAACATAAAAAAATGTCAAATCATGAGTTTCTTTAGAATTAAGAACCCTATCAAATATAGTTACTCTTTTAACAATCACAGTTTATTGTCAGTACCTGTAATAAGGGACCTTGGAATAACCTTCGACTCTAAACTACTATTTACCAATCACATTGATATAATAACGGGTAAAGCAATGAAAATTCTGGGCTTCATTGTAAGAATTTGTAAAGATTTTAATTTCAAATTAGGTATATCTGCGGTTGACATAAACTATGAATCTTTATTACAAAAAATGAGACTCTTATCGTTAAAAGATAGAAGAATACTCAATGATCTTATTTTTTTTATTTAAAATAAACAATAACTGGTTTGACTCTCCTGAATTGGTCTCATTAATAAATTACCATGTACCTAGTAGACCGACTCGACTCAAAACACCTTTCCACTGTGACAATACTATGACGAACGCAGAACAAAACTCAACCATAAATCGCTTGCATATTTTAGGCAATGAATATGCTAATATTGATCACGCTGCCGGTAATCTGTCTTCATACAAAAGATGCGTTAAACTAAATTTGTTTGGTAGTACCACGTAAATACATCATGTAAACATAATATGCCTACCAGTACTTCTAAAACTATTAATGCACTTGAAATCATAAGTACTTGTAAAATTTATCATATCGGTTAACATAATCCAGGATTTATTACTTTTTATATTTAAATCATTGTCGGTACCTTGAGATAAGTATCTTATTGGTACATTTTATTGTTTTATTTCAATCTTTAAATTTTTATTTTTATTTTTACTTTTTCCTAATAAATTATGGTTTGTACTTCAATACTTTATATTTTAAACTATTCACTTTACAATTTACTTTTATACATTATAGTTTTTATACACTACTTATTACCTTACTTTTTACCTATTTTCTTAAATTTTACTAACATTTATACTGTTATTCTTCATGTTGTTGTACTATTATAAGTATGTCAATTATGTTAATGGCACGTGTTGTGCCGTATATGTGTAAATAAATAAATAAATATTTGGGGGCGGTACATGGAACGTTTTGGTGAAACCCAAACCGTTGGGTTGGATATCTCCAAAGCCTTTGACAGAGTCTGGCACCGGGCGCTTATCGGGAAATTACCATCGTATGGGATCCACCCAACCCTGCATAGTTGGATTGCGGACTTTCTGAGGGGAAGAACAATTCAAACCGTGGTTGACGGCTCTTCTTCCACACCGCACCAAATCAATGCGGGGGTGCCACAAGGATCTGTGCTGTCTCCGACGCTGTTTTTATTGCACATCAACGATCTCGTTGAATGTGCACCAATTCACTGCTACGCTGATGACAGCACCGTTCACGAGGGTTATCTTTTTGACAAGCCCCCTTCCACCTATGATGTCCGAACAGCTCGGGAAGTTTTGAAGCGAAAAATTGACCACCACCTAGAGATGGTTCGTGCCTGGGGTAAGGCCAACTTGGTCAGTTTCAACGTCTCAAAAACCCAAGCGTGTCTAATTTCGGCAAAGAGGGAGATCAATGACTGTCTGGTGCAATTTGATGGGAGCACTCTCCCCAATAAAGACTCCATTGAAATGCTTGGAGTTACTATATCAGACCAGCTCAAGTATCGGGGATGCATAGAAGCCCGAGTAAATCAGGCCTCCAAAAAGTTGGGCGTCTTGTACAGGGCTAGGAGATTCTTCAACAGTGACCAGCTGCTGACCCTGTACAAGTCTCAAGTCCGCCCAACTATTGAATTTGGGAGCCACCTTTGAGCTGGTGCCCCAAAATACTTGATAAAACTGCTTGAATCTGTGCAAAGGAGAGCGATCCGTCTGATTGACAATCCGTTGTTAACAGACCGATTGCCTTCTCTGATGCATAGACGCAATGTAGGCATGCTGTGTCTGTTCTACAGGTATTTCAATGGAGCCTGCTCCAAGGAGCTAGCAGCATTGATTCCTGATGCACCGGTGCACGTGCGCGAAACTCAACGGACACGAACTGAACACCCGTTCACGGTTGACGTTGGCTTCATGAGAACGGGCCGTTTTTACGACTCGTTTTTGTGTAAGTCGGCTCGTATGTGGAACGAGCTACCGGCATCTGTTTTTCCTCCCTCCTATAATCCGAGCCTCTTCAAGGCCCGCATTAACAAATCCCTTCCTACAGCCCCTACCTTACTCCGCCTCACAACGCCGCCCAACCGTGTGGTGACATAGTTCCCCTGTCTGTGCACTGCACAGGCAGGGACACTCTTGTGAGGTGTCACATAAAAAATAAAAAAAAGATAACTGGCGCGAATATTTAAATATGCAAAAATACTTGACCATTAAGCGTTTCATGAGAAGATTTCTTCTGGAAGTTTATTTAAAATTTGCAATGGCATTTTTCATTATTATTTATATTTTTTTTTGCTTATTAATTATATCTGATTTTATATTGACATGTTTTCTAATTTCTAAAATTTAAAAATTATTTATTTGCGATGCTTTAATCCTGATTGTTTATTTATATCTTAAGAAATAGGGTAAGAATACCGTTTGAAGAGAATATGTTTAATTTTTTAATTTAGTATTTCAACTATCAATTTATTAGAATAACCGTTATTAAATGTTATTTGTCTTATGAATATATTGTTTTATGGTTTCATGCTATTTTTTTTTCAGGTCTTAAAATACTTCACACAGGATATTAAACATCGCAAATAAATAATTTAGAAAATTTAGAAATAAGAGAACATGTTTATAAAAGCAGATATAATTAAAAAGAATTTTTTTTATAAACTATCTTTTAAATATTTTCCCACTTAACTGGTCTTTCATATTGTAATTCCTAATTCTTATAAACCCAGCCTACTCTTACCCCTCCCCCCTCCTTCCACTCCTTTTTTCCAATTGTAATCTATATTTAATTTTTGACTTCGGTGTATACTTCGTTCGTGAAACATGTATTGGTTGTATATAATAAAGTGATTTAAAAAAAGTTATTTGTTTTTTAATAAAATAAAGTTTAATCGGATAACATTGTTGTATCTATTTCCGTTATATATCAATGCATACGTACATAATAAAATGTAAACATTATATTTATTTATTAATTGGACAATTTGCATAGTGCCGCCTTTGTGAGATATCACCTCAGGGGTGCTATATTGTAATAATCTACCTTTATATATAGATTTTCACTCTCCTGATGAAGGTGTATATATAATCTAACTTTAAAATTTATTTACAGTAACAGTTTAAGGTAAAGAATTACCACCAGTTGGAGTAAAATTCACACCTTTTAATTAAACCGACTGCTAATCTCATCGCACAATTACCCTCCTTGTATTCATAAACAATGTAATAATCTATTATGTAAGTCAACTTTGTTATAACTATATTTAATTGTGACAAACTATACGATATTGATTCAACGTATAGACATTGACGGTTGTAACACATATTTAAGCACTGCAAGTCTCCTATGAGCTAATTATATTAGGTACGGTAACAGTTTATATCAGTTGTAGAAAATAATAGTAGTCAATAATAGTGTTTCATTTGAAATAATCCATCACAAATACGTAAAATTTCATTTATTTAAACAACTGTCATTCTTATTATGCGTAAATTTAGCATATTATTATACATTAACTCCTTCCTGTTCCGTGTTTTAACTATTTATACTGACCCTCTCTCTGTGAATGACCTGATATCTATCTATTATGTGACTGTTGTTAATATCACTTAAAATGGGCAAATTCTAAGCAAGTGCCGCCCGCAGGGACTAGCAGAAAAAAACCCGCGGAGCGGGTTTTTAACTCCTAGTATTATATTATTACAAGAATGTGGCGCCCCTGATTCCTAGTCGCCTTCAACACCACATGCTTCGAATTTCCGTTCAGTCCACATGACACCATATCAAAAGGAGCACTATATTCCAAAGTTACCTTAACTCATACAATACAGGAAAGGCTCCCTGTTGACAATACGCCATGGATTATTTTATTGTTTGCAATAAATCTAAAGCGTTTGGTTCGAATCCAAGTTTAAAGTACAATTTACGATATTAGCGGCAGATTGTATGAGCGCAGATGGTTTCCGGTGGTTTGTGAAATCACCGCCAGGTGGTGAATTGTGTTGAGGTGATAAGTGTAATAATATTGTTTTATTATTATTTAAAGTCTTGTGTTGTTATGAATATTTGATTGCGAAACGTATCTTCACTTTATGTGGGAGCATGATAGTGTTTCCTTGACTTAAAATGACGATTATACTGTTTTTTTTTTTAATTTATTTAACCCTTCAGGCGTTTAAATATTTTTACCTGCAAGTCCCAACAACGGTGAAATTTCTAACGCAATTCGGACTGCTTCTGAGGATATATATATCTTATTTTTAAAGTTGTCGTAAATTCAAACACCATTTTAAAAATAAGATAAAATAATCTTTCAGGTGTTTGTAGAATGAATATTTTTAAATAATAAAATTCTAATATCAAACATGAAAATGTTAACTACAAAACTAACCGAAACATTTGGAATCGAAGCGTCTATATTTAGAAAACACATTCTTTTGTGAAGGGAAAACTAAGACTAAGACAAAAGTACACAAGTAAAAGTTTTTACGCAGTTAATAAAAGATTATTAACATTTGTTTTACTTAAAACTGTCAATAAATAATCCAGCCGAAATGGTTGAAATGAATTTTATCTATGAAATGAAGAAAACATATTTTAAACAAACTGAAAAGAATATTTAATTCTCTTTCTAACGACGAACAAATCACAAAACTGCTATTTATTTTAATATTGCAGATATTTAATATTGCTGACGTGTACCCGGCTCTACTTACGTTCTCTACTTTCTATAAAATATAATGTCCGTGTATTATATATATGAACCTTTCGGAAAAAATTCTCTAAGTGATGGTGAAAACCCCGTGAAAATCTGTTGCTTAGTTTAGAAGAACTAATAGAGAGACGTGAATAGCCACTTTGCTTTAAACTATTTAGAGATGGACGCCCCGGTGAGAACTGTCAGAAATATGATGTTTATTTCTAGGGGCCATAATTTTCCTTCCGATGTTAACAGCAAACCCTAGAATAATTATTATTTCCTAGGTTAGGTGGACCAAAAAAATATGGTGGGGTCAAAAATGTATTTTCCTTCCTAAATTTTTTTTATGCCTTTATGTCAAATTGTTGGTTTATTTATATCTTCGATTCCAACATTACCCAGTACTTAGGCATAGTCTTCAGAGAATCAGATGGAGACAGTAATTTTTCTCTTATTTTGTAAAATTTAAGAAGTTTCGAAATTCGGCTTTAGGGGGTGGGAAAAGCGGATGAAGTGGTTTTTTTAAATCCCATGTAGACAGTGACCTTCTCCTTGTTTGATGGTCAAGTGCTCAAATTTTAATCAATCTTGAAATAAAACAGTAGATTCATGTTAAATTCAAACAAACGCCCCCCGATTGCCCGATTGCTACAGACACTCTTCTTTAAGTAAATATTTATAAATTTCTTGTTTTTATTGTTTTAAGTATTTTTTCCAATTTTTTTTTTCGTTTATTTACACATCATGACAAATAGGTAAAAAATCCTGTGTACTAAGATATAAATAACATTTTTAGGATTCTTTCCAAACTATAAATAGTTAAATTTTGCTTTGTAATTTTTTCTACATCAAAAACAAAATTTATTTTAAAAATGTCATGTAAATTAAAATGTTTACCCAAAATTACCCTGCATTTCAATAATATTATTCTAACAATGTTTTTTTCGTTAACTTATTTTCCTAACATTTCCATTGACGTCTTCTATTTGTCGTTGTTCACAGTATTCCGTTAAAGAAAGCAACTTTTAAAAAGCAATTGAGTAAAATCACGAAGGCTCAGATGCCAGAGGCATTTCATAAAAAGCAATATGACCCGCCGGCAGTTATTTCAAGTAAACAAGGCTAGAAGTGAAAAGAAACAAAATATAAGGTACAGACCATCGGATTTTTTGGATCGAAAACAACAAAAAAAACATCTGAGTAAGGAGAATTTGGCAGTGTTTTTTTTTTTAAATTCAAGTTTGTTTATAGATCAAATTCAAATTAAGAACAATTTTCAAGTACATTAATTTCATAACAATTTATTGCGTTAAAATTTTCATTTCAATTCGCACCTTTTAGAAACATTCCCAAAACGGTCCGGGCACTCAATATAATACTTTAACTTTAGCTTCATAATTGATTTATTTTATAATATACCGATTCCAATTACATTTCACGTAATTGATTCATAGTGCTTTCACACAAACGAAGTATTGAATTCCGTAAGTCTAAACTAATAGTAATTACATGGAATAAAATAATAATGCATTCTGTAGACACGTGATCATTACCGATTTGACAGAAAAAAATAGATAACTTACGTAAAATCTACCAGGCCTCTTTTGATAAAAAAATATTTGATCCTTTCAAATGTTCGATCAAGTTCACCAGAAGTAAGGAAAAATTAGCCTTACTTTAAACGCACCGACACCCTCTACATACAACATACTACTTTTTGGATATATAAAATGAGAACAGCCTTTTAACCTTCGCTACGTGGACACCACAAGAACCTCTAAGCCTTATTCCGTGTTATTGAAAAAATATACTTTCGATTTTTTCTAATCTTAAACTAACCAATTTGGGAGACAGGTATGGGTACTGTTGTTCCGTAAACCATTTATTGGATAACCGACACTTCTGACATATGTCACCCTTAGTGGTTCTCTCCGTTTTGTGACTTATCAGGGGTACCCGGGTTCATGAGGTGAGGTTTTTCTTACGTATTGCGTGGTGAGTTGGATGGGGAGACGCTGGTTGAGGAAGACCTTTGACCTCTCCAACAGGACATTATCGACCCATCGCCTTGCATCACATTGGGAGAAATGGATTGTGTCACTCCTGGACACACTGGCTTCCGTGGTAAGGCTCTCGTCTAGTGATCCCAAGGTCGCGGGTTTAAATCCTGGCATGCGCAAGTAAATTTTATTTGATTGATTTGTGTTATTTAAAAATTTAATCATTTAAATAATTGTGTATTTGTGGAACGTTCGGGAGTGGAAGGTATTCTCAGTATTACTCTGGTTTAAGACCACCATTCAAAATTGAAAGTTTGCTTGAAATTAAGCCATGTTTGCTGACAAAATCTGAATAAACAGGTACTTTCCCACCATCCTCTTCCCCATATCCTTCCTTTCTGCACTACCTTCAGCCCCACAACATACACGAATTGGGGATGTCATAGTATCACTGGCTCTAGATGGTTATGAGCAGTTGGAACTCTTAGGCGGTATTCACATTAAACAAAAAAAATCCTCCTAATTCCTACCCACCCCTCAAACCTCTTCCTTACCAGAACTTCCTCTAAAACATATTCCGCACAGCATCCTCAAAGATGACATAGGCCCTGAGGGAAATAATTTTCTTCGGGTCCTCCTGTGCGGAGGTTTAAGCCAAAGAAAAATTTAAATGTAAAAAAACCGCCCAGCACTTCGTGTCCACACTAACCTAAACCCCAATGAGGAGAACATTGCTCACGAAACAAGTTGGTTGTATCTAAGCAAAATGTTTAGCAGAAATTAAACAATTCAATTACAAACGTAATATTAAAGATCTGCTATGTTCTGTTCTTATCCAACCACTGTGAAAAAAAATGTGAGGGAAAAATAACATTTAAATTTGAACAATTCATCAAAAGATGATTTTCAAGTTCAGTGAAGGTTCTATTCAAGTTCTGTTATTATTTCAGTTTTGTGAAGCCCCTGGCCAATATTGATATAGTAATTGAACTTGAATAGGACCTTCACAGAACTTGAAAATTAACATTGAAGTTTGATGAATTGTTCAAATTGCGTGAAACAACCCATCCAGTGATTATTATTTTAACCTCCCTTTTCATTAAGGTACTAAATTTAACAATGTTAACATTTACAAGCTGCAAAAAAGTATTTTCAAGCAATATTATTTATTTGAAGTAAAACAAGAGGGGAGTTGGTTCACGGTTTGACGATTTCATCTGTGATTTGCAAATATTGTCTTTAGGAAAGTGTATTTGAAGGCTCAAATGTAAAAAGAGCTTTTAAAGTTTTTTATCCCTGTCAAACTTCCGGCAAACCGGGCAATGGCATATATTGGCAGTAAAAACGTTTATTTATTTCGGTTTTCAAAATGCGTCCAATTCCGAAGTTTTTGTTTTGTATCAGAATTTCTACAAACATAGAGATGAAATGTATTCGTAAGCTAATTCTGAAAAGTGATATTATTTTGTTTTATTTTTTTATTTCTATGTTCTTAAATAATTTACTTGTAAATTTAAATGCAAGTAATAAAACTTGGTATTGAGAGCAAAATTATCAGTAGAAATGTTTTGTGAACACCTCTCCAGGAGAACCTTTGCAAAAGTGTTCACATATATATTATTTTTTATTGTATACTAGCTGTACCCCGCTACTCGTTGCTGTGACTTAGTCTATTTGTGCAGATAGAGAAACAATAGTGCGTGTTGCTTTTACGTCCAACAGATGGCGCTATTTAAAAAAAAAAAAATTACCAAGCAGATTGCTCTATTCAAAGCGGTCATTGAAAAACTTTCGGAGATTTATGTTTTGAACAAACGAAAATTTAAATTTATATTTATATAGAAAGATATTAGGTTTGTAGCACATAAAATAAATATAATAAACTAACAAACTAATCATCACGCCGTTTCTCCGCAGGGGTAGGCAGAGGGGACGGATCGCCAAACAACTCGGTCTTGGCACACACTCCTTGCCTCATTCACATTCATACATCGTCTCATACATACTCTTCTATTGTTCTGACTCTTGACATGGCCCGACTCAAGTATCTGATTCACTTGGTCGTGCCATGTCTTCCTCGGGCGTCCCCGACTTCTGCTACCATTTGAATTTGCATTGTATATTTTCCTTACACTCCTTTCTTCGCTCATTCGCTCTACATGCCCAAACCGTCTACCAAACTATCCATCCAAACTATCGACGTAGTAACAAATTAAAAATAAATAAATAGAGTAACGTAACGGTGGTTTCCCTGTGAATTTTAATGATTTATTGAGTTAGTAGGTCTTCGTGATTGAGGATACAATATTTTCTATTTTCTTTAATCGTTTTCCTCCTGTTAGTATTACCTAAGCGTGTCCAGTGGAAGGCAAATAATACAAACACGTTATATCCCAAGTTATTTTAACTCTGTAGATAGCCCCTGCCGCGGCCTCTCGAAGCGGAAAGGTCAACCTACGTTCGGCTTTCACCCATTTTATTTAAAAGATTATCTCCATCCGCTTTAGCAGCGGTTGGTGTTCAAGGTTTAATTGATCTGTTGCCGGTAGGACAATGGGTTGACAATCAGATGGATTGAGTTCGAATTCCATTATCTACTGAATTCCATTTCCGCCAACAATATATACACGTTGTGAGGCTTTAGGAACTCCCCGTTATGTGGAACAATGGGTTGACAATCAGATGTATTGAGTCCGAATTCCATTACCTACTGAAGTCTATTTCCGCCAACAATATAATATACACTTTGTTAGGCTTTAGGAACTCCCCATTATGTGGGACAATGGGTTGACAATCAGATGGATTGAGTTCGAATTCCATTACCTACTGAATTCCATTTCCGCCAACAATATATACACGTTGTTAGGCTTTAGAAACTCCCCATTATGTGGGACTCTGGGTTGACAATCAGATGGATTGAGTTCTAATTCCATTACCTACTGAATTTCATTTCCGCCAACAATATATACACGTTGTTAGGCTTTAGAAACTCCCCATTATGTGGGACACTGGGTTGACAATCAGATGGATTGTGTTCGAATTCCATTACCCACTGAATTCCATTTTCTCCAACAATATATACACGTTGTTAGGCTTTAGGAACTCCCCATTATGTTTTACAAAAAAACGAAAGCAAAATTATTCCTAAGAATGCTATTAGTAGCTACTTCAAAGGGATTAGGTAAATATAATAAAATTTAGACTACATTGTTACTATCCCGCAAAAAATGGAATTACCGCATGTTATTATTGTTTATTCTATATGTATCAACCAACCGCACGTACAAAAATGAGTATTGCTTATTAATTAAGAATCTTTTCTTATTATTGGGAATTCGGACAAAAACGGGATTGCAGAAATATCTATTCATGCACCTACATTTGTCTTTATAATATATAAAGATAAAATGCGTGTTCTGAGATCATTATGATTATGAATAATTTGAACAGATTCTTAATAAATTAGCAGTTCTCATTTTTCTCCAATCGGTATGATTAAAATGAACTGGTGTAAAATATTTCGAACCTAATTTCTTTAAGCTTTATATTATAATATCGAATTTTAATAGGTTCGATATTATTTTGGCAAACTTTGTTTAATTTGAACCAAAAACGTATTTTTAGAATCATAAGTGTTAATGAAAGTTCCTCTCAACGATCTGTTTTTTAACCCAAGAACCATAATACTCCAACTTAACTCCCTCGCACTCAATATAATTCCCGAGATTGTGGAAATATCAAGATTTCCCTCCTAATTCCCGACAAAATAGCCGATGTTTACCATATTCGCGAGTTTTCCGTATGGCTTCACAGGCTAACGAACACAACCCGCACGAGATCAAACTCTCATAGAGAGATAAGAGGAGAGTCTCGTTTTAGCGTGAGATGTGTCTATTATATTCACTTTATTGGCCCTCTACGAATGTTCTGATATTTTTCCAAATGTGGCTCTACGCAAAGTAATGAAGGCATTTCATAACAGAATAATGCCTTTCAGAATAAAGAGACACGAACTAACGAATCTCTTAGAAAACGTTGACGGTAATATACGAAATTCATACTTACTGAAACCATGTCATTTAAAAGAACACATTTTTGATATTTTGCGAAAAGAGGTGGTTTTTCAAAACAGTTTTCCATTTTTCTATAGTGATTATTGGTAACTCTGGACCGTCCCTTGATCTGATTTCTCGAGGTCTGGAGTAAGTCGAGCTTTTTTGTGAACTTTTATCGTTTTCAAGCCAAGGGGGTTTTGTTCAGTAGATGAGTTTGTAGGTGAAGATCGAATAAAACAATCGTGTTAAATTACATTGAAAATTGCTTACCGTTGGGCCTCTAAAATTGCTTATAAACGCTTATACAAACTATCAAAGGTTAGATAATGTTAACTGTCGGGCCTCTAAAATTGCTTACAAATGCTTAGAAAAACTAGCAAAGGTTAGACGATGTTGACTGCCGGGCCTCTAAAATTGCTTATAAACGCATAGACAAACTAGCAAAGATTAGATGATGTTAACTGTCGTATGCTGTGCCTCTAAATATAGAATGTGAGAATTTAAGCAATGAATTTATAACAATACAATTTGTTGAATACATGACTTTGGACACTTTTCCTTTTTAAGCATAGACAAAAGATTCAAAGACAATTTTAGGTAGATAATCTTTAGGTAAAATTAGACATAGGCGTAAAATGTATATTTTGCAATAATGAGTTCAAACATGAACTGATAAGTAAAAATTGAAGTTAAATATTACAAAGGACGACGCAACTCTCTACAAACTCAATTCAATACACGATGGATTTTAAATGTATTGAAATATCTGTTTGTAAATTACTGAAAACAACAATGTATTCAGTTAAAATTATTTTTTTGATGAATAATTGAATAAGTCCAGAAAAAAATATAATTTTTAAAATTAAAATGTTGTCTTGTTAAAAGAGATGAAAAAGCGTACACCGTTAACAGTTTTCTTTGAAATGATCCTGGAAGAATTTTAATTGAATCAGGTAAACTATACCCACATTCGTGAGGTGATAACAAATGTTGGTGTTTTTAATTGAATCTTGTATTAAATTTTTTGTGCATAATACCTATTATATGAATGAACGAAGCGAAATCATGTTTCAATTCGAACACTCTGCCTTTCGTATGTCTGTAAATTTATTTGTATATTCCAGGTCTGGGCAATCGAGTCAAGATGGTAGCCGTGTTTAATTAGTAAATTTTTTATTTCGCCAGAGCGCCATGCGCCATGAGCGGTCAAATTGGGATAGTCAACATTACGTGGAAGTCTACTGTTCATAGTACTTCTAATCCGCTTCATTTTCGCCCCTGCAATTTAATTTATTTTTGAAAAAAGCTTAGTATCACTGGTACGCTTCATTGAAACATTTTAACAGATGGCAGATAGGTAACAATTCGAGACTATCTATTATATTAATTAGCATATTATACAGAAAAAATCGATCTGACAATGTACTTCTTTTTTGTCAAGTTAACATATTATCTGTAGTTGTATTTATTTAGTTAATGTTTTGAAAATTTGTTCTTTATGTTATTAAATCTATTTTCAATCCTCCGTATCTTGTCCAGCGGAGCGGTGTCTCAGGTAAATAAATCTCGTTACTGACTTGCTATTCAAACTGTTCGTTTTGGTCTCACAGATGTTACATCGGATCTTCCCGTCGAAAATAACGAATAACCGTTTGACATTCTTCTTGAAGGGGCAGCACTTCGAAGCATAGAACTGGTCTGATGAGTGTTTTATCAAGATTGGATTTGGTACTGCTTGAAAGACTTCTCAATTTTTTAAATATCTTTGGAGACGGCAGTAGCATCTTTTGACTGGGGTGATATTATTTTTTAATTTCCTGGGAGGGAGAAAATCTACAAGCGAAATATGACAATTTGATCTATACTCATAAAATAAAGTGAACGAAATGATTGAAAAAAAATTTTTTTTTTCGATGTTAACATATGTAAAACGTGTTTACCACGATTATTTAATCATTAATAAGGCTTAAGTTATTCAGATATCAGCCATCAAATTGGATTGTATCCTTTCATTTTCAAATATCAGCTATTAATCATTACCCTGAGCCAACAGAAAACAGACAGATATTTTTACGTTATGTAAATATTTGTTGATACATTCATTCGTATGTACCAACCTACGCAATATGTAGATTTAGCTTTGCCCGGTTTGTACCTGTGCCCACGTGCACAGTTAAGGGAACGTTTTATACAAGATATATTATTAAATTATGAAGGTTTGTTTGAAAATAACCCTTACCTAAATAAATAAAGGAAAGTAGCAACACGCCAGTTCACATTATATTTTGAAACATATGTAGCAGGTTTCTATTATTCTTATCTAGAGGCAA
The DNA here is from genome assembly GCF_061612785.1 of Hesperophylax consimilis. Lineage (NCBI taxonomy): Eukaryota > Metazoa > Arthropoda > Insecta > Trichoptera > Limnephilidae > Hesperophylax > Hesperophylax consimilis. Next base: position 11,085,616 of record NC_142844.1, read on the forward strand.
CGTTTGATTTACGATTAAGTTTTTTGTATAAAATAAACGTGTTAAATCTCTTTAGGTTATTTACGTGTTTAAAATATTTGAGAACCTCGTAGACGAATTGTTATAGCGCCTGTACACGTTGGCCAAATGCAATGGGCCAACATTGGCGCCAGCTCGTCAGCGTGTGAACGCCGCCGTCGCCAACTTTGGTGTTGGTGATATTTCGACAGTCATTATTCTAGGCTTTAAAAAATGATCTTAGCGATCGTTGATTCAAAATTAAAGCTGTGAATTGGCATTCGTTCAGGCCAGAACCTCTTCGCAGGAATGCTGCATGTCCATAGCAGGATGGGCATTATCAAAATCCCGATTAGGCAAAATTTTGGAAATGAAATGATAATACCACATTCGTGTTAATTATGGATTGATGATTATCTAATCATTCCGAGTAGAATAAGCCTCGCCGGTCTATAAGATACTCCGATTACTTCGGATTAGGATTCTCCTCCTCTTTTAAAATTGCATCTCGTATGTACTTGATTCGTCTGCAGCGAGCACGAATGCTCCACGAGAGCTCCTGTTTCGTCTTGTGTTTTGTTAAAGAATGATCTCTCCGTTATCAACGACAAAGCATCTGCATATCTATTTTTGGTGGAAACCGCATGCACAAACGGATATATACGCGCATTCCTCTGAAATCGGATAACATAGCTGCAGTTAATAAACGAAATAAATGTTGGTCATATCCGATCGGTATTTGGCAAGGTTGGTAAAGTAAGTTATCTTACGATTTTTTTTATTTATTTTTAGAATCAAATCAATCCTTGTAAATGCACCAAAGTATCCAACTCGTTACTGATTTTTTTTGATAAATTTTCTGCCGGAGCCTCATTTCCTAGTGTGCTTATTAACATTTTTTAAATTCCGTCCTTCTGAGATGAAAAATATAAAGAAAAATATATGAGAAAGCTGCCAAGTTTTTTGCGTTCATAAATATATCATTACCACTGGCTAAAGGGATGGTTATAGCCAAGACCCATGTTTAATACGTTTATTCTTCGGGCCAGTAATTTTAAAACGTAATTATAATAAGGCGATGAAGATTCAAATAAGAAATGAAGGTACTTAAGAATACCTACTTAGGCGTCTCAGCCAAAAAATGTTCATGAAATTTTTTTTTCAAGAGAGTTTATTGTGCGTATTAAAACATGATTATAAATGACGTCATTAAACTATTTTATAAAGCTTTTTTTATTTTCATTGGATTATTTTAACTTTACTTACGTATCTTTATAATGCACGCTGTTATCAAATCATTTAAATAAATGCCAATGTTCATGTTAAATTTTTTTGTCAAATAAGAATAATATGGTTCATTATTTTTTTTTTTTGAAAAGAAAGACGTAATCCCGGGTTACGAATAACCTTACAATATTTGAAAATATCCTTCTACCACCACAGTAAGCGGAAAATGTTGTTGTGTTGTGATGGTGGACTTAGCCAGCCGAGAAATCGAGCACACGACGTATAGGTGGACCCAAACGCGATGTTAACTCAGCCGCCGACCGATCAAAACACTATTACAATTGACGAACTCTTGATTCTGAAGTAAAATCGGATTTTTTTAGTATTTGCCGTCAAAAACCAAACCTGCCCATTAAATTGTTGAAAAATATCGTAATCAGAAGGATTGAGACGGATATAATCGGTCGCAATTAATACTTTTCATTCAAACTACGCCCCAATAACGTATTCAAGTTTGGCATTTTGATACACACGATACACGATAAAAATGCGTTTTATGGAAGCAACAGGAAAAAAACTTTACAAAAAATAATTGTAATTCATAGAACCGACTATCGGTGGGATTTAAAAGTACGATAAATTTTCTTAAAATAATTGAAAAGCCGATAGAATGTCGTAGCGTTTCAAATTCCTAGAGGTAGGTGGAAAAAATTCAACTTGGATTTGTTTCAAGTTTTGGTGTTGGGTAGTAGAAAACGAATGCTTCAAGTATAATATTTTTTTTTATTATTAATAAATGAATTTAACATAATACATATTTTTTAAGAAAATCTTCATCGTCATTTAGCTGCCATTTCTACATCGTTTCTCCCAGCTTTGTCTAACTAGGACAACAGACCTCCTTGAATTCTATTCGGTAGCCTTTGAGCATCAACCTGAGCACAATATTTAACAGTCTAATTATTCACATTTCTTCTTCTTCCGTACCTTGACAATACAATATAGGTACGTAAAATAAATTTAAATTTACAATTTCCACAATCGAAATGTATTAATTATTAATAAAACATCACGCATACTCGTAAATATAAAATTGAACATTTTTGTACACCATGTATGTATAAGGTTAAATAAATAAATTATTTTCAATCGGAGCGATTGCGACAGCAAAAATGTTTATCGATGATGCACGTAGATTTTTTTTTTAAATTAAAATGGAAGCTTTTATTCACAATGTTTGCGTATTAATCGAGTCAATCAAATTTCGATGATTGTCTGGTCAGCGGGGATCACGGATTTGTATCGATTGGATAAAATTGGCCCGCAAATAGGTTGCTTCTGATGGGTGGCGAGTTCGGCTTGTTTGATAAAACCGAGTCATTTATTTGCGAAGCAAAACGCTCATTTATTCTGCAGCGCTGGGCAATAAAGCAGCAAAAAAATACAATGTGTAATGCCACAATCCCGTACATATATACATTATGAAATGTTGCATCGCTTTTGATCAATTATTGAATATTTTGTTTTAGGTTTGCAGTCCCATTTTCCCCTCTTTGTTACAGTTTTTGAAAAAAGATATTATATACAAAGGTAACAAGGCCTTGTGTTAATTTTGCTCACCGAAAATTATAATATTATATTATATTATTTTATAACTACCCTTTTTCTATTTGAAAACCGCGCACAAAATCCTCTATTCAGAGCCTGAGGTTTATGGAAACCCCAATTTAGAAATACTGTTGGATGGTCGAAGAATAAGAGGAGTAAGAAGAGGAAGAAGAGGAAGTATGGTAGAAGTTGAAGAAGAAAAAAAAGACGGAGAAAAAAAAGAAGATAATGAATAGGAAGAAGAGTAAGTGAGTCATTTAGAATCAAAAGGCGAACTATAAATTCGTGGAGGGTTTTAACTTTGATACCAAACCCGATTTTCAAATCATTTCACGGAGTTACGATTTAGATAAAAACATATTTACGCACATTATGACATAAAAAATAAAATAGGATATTTAGTTATTTTTTCAATTTTTTGAATAGTTCTACCTTTGATTTTATTTGACTCATGTTGAGAAAGAACAGGAGGAAGAAAATAATGAAGAAAAAAAGAACAGGCGGAAAAAGAGAATGGAGTTAAAAACAGAAAGAAGAGAAAGACAAGAGGAATAAAAAAAAGAAGAGGAAGAAGAAGAGAAGAAATTGTTGAAAATAATCTTGTCATTCAGATCTAGCTTCATATAAGATATATATGAATATAAATAAAGGTAAATATAATATTTATAAAGGTAAATACTCCTCACATAAACACGAGCTCCTGGAGCTCAACTTATGGAGTAGTAGAATAATAATATGTAATAAAAAAAGAGCCGGCCCTACTAGGAAGATATAAGCTAAGGTTTTTAAAAAGCAGGTAAATTCAATTAGTGCAATTATCTTCTTTTCGAAAAAAAAACTTTTCCCAGGATTTACATTATTATAATTATATTTATTGATTATTCCTAAAAGTCTAACTCCTAGTACAGTTGGTAGTACACCTGCAACATAACATTTTCTTTGCGTGATCAAAGTGTTTATACTCACGCACCAATTACTAGCCCACTTATTATTTATATGTCACGCATCATGCAGAAATATTCTTAAACAATCGACATAAATGTATAATTTTAAGACAAACCAGTAGGGAATGCTTGATTTCATTGGTGGTCCATTAAAAGAAAATACATGACTGAAGAAATAGCAGGCATACATTGAATCCTCGAAAAAAAAGCATCATCAAGGTTCGGAAGCTTTGAATGATAGGTAACATTATATCATTATGGATAGTACTTTAATGGACATTGAAAAAAACTAACTGTCTTCTGTCTACAAATACCTAATTAAATTTTAAATCACATACAACAACTACAACAAAATAACTGACAAAGGAAGAAAGACTTTATAATCAGAACAACTGTCAAAGTCTTTGATTCGTCAGAAGTTATAAAAATCCTATGTTCGTCAAAAGTACGTACGCAGCTTATTAGAATACAATTCATTAGTGTGATCCCAACTCCATCTAACTCATATGAGAGATATCGTTGGCGTGCAGCGCATTTTTTTATGTTTTATTAACTTCAAACTGCCCATACCAATTGAACAGATAATCTAAACATTCTTACTAAATATACTTAAAATAATAAGTTGGAAGTGTAAACACTGAATAGGCACAATACTAATAATTCTATTTGTTTCAATCAGTAATATCCGATATATAAAATATTAAGAATTAAATAAATAAAACGCTGTTTTACCGGCAAAGTCGAGAGTAATCCGAAATAATTAATACGGCATAATGTTATCTTCGTTTTTATTTTTTTATTTAGTTGCAGTTTTATTTTTTTTATTATTGAGTAGCAGCTATATTTCAGAACACAATAATCAGGTTCATAAATAAATCAAATAATTACTATAATAGGGAAAGTAGCACTAAAATTATCCCTATAAGCAATCTTATATTGCTTCAAATGTTTTATTAGTGACACCTTATACTATACACCTATACTATATTTATAAGTGCAGTATTGAATCTCAAACGAAACACTAACTCTGCTGTTATATTGTATACCTAAATGCCGTAAAAATTAAACCTTTATAATGATCTACCCCTGGAAGTAAAAGGATGGTGGGAGAAGAGCTTTAATATAAGAGTCAAATTTTTGGCGACGGATTTGCCAATGGGTTAAAAATCGCAAGTCGATTTTCCGTGGGTATAACGAAAGCACACCGATAACTAAGCAGAATAAACAAAATAAAATAGGTTATTAACTGTTATCCAAACCCTTTGCAGAATAGCGATGCTTCATACGTCGATAATAAATATTATCAATTTCTAGAAAATAATCGCCCTACGTACATTTTGAAACGTCAAAACTAAACGTTTTTGCTTTGTAAAATTGATTCACTAAAATCAAAGCTTTCGATTTATTTTGCATTACCATTAACAGTTCATAATACAGATAACATAAACATCAAGTAGATAACCATATTAATAAGATATTGTAAATATTATATCATATTTGCAATATCTTAATCCATGTTTAATTTATTTAAATGACTTAATAAATATCGAAAAACCCATTATATACGAAATAATGATTACGAAAAATTATAGGATAAGTACATTTTTGTAAATTCTTATCTTCGCTTTGTGCTTTTGTGTACGAGTTTTTTCTTGTTTTTTTTGCTTAACCTCCCTGTTCTACTTATATTTGTACCGTTTTGTATGTGAATCTTATAATTTTTATATCAAACTACCAATGTAAAATTGTACCTATTAACTCCCACCCATATATTGAAAGTTCCTGTCGTACTAAAATGAGTTTTGTAACTCAACGGGATTGCTCAAGCAAGAAATAAACATGATAAAAAAATCTTTTGAAAATTACTCAGTACATTATGAACAAATCTATAAAACTGAAAATTAAACGTATACTGGCGAACATTTAAAGCATAACAAAAACAATACCCACCGCAAAATATCAACAGCCCTTGTAATCTAATATTTACGCAAGCCTTCAGGTACCGATCGTGTGCCCTCGTATCAGATCAGTTGGTCAACATCATTTTATTGAAAACGGTTAAATAACGGCTTACAAACAAAGTGTGGTCACGTCAACAATCATCGGTGTATGCAATGCCGCTTTAATATCATTTGAGCGTGTTGAACTCGAATTACGAATCAATCATATAACCCGTTGTGTACTTTTATTTTTAGCTGAGTGATATAAAGTGCATAAGATATTGCATCTTATATCAGTTTCATCTTCACCACCAAGTGCAGAATCTTGAATCTGGTACTTTTTGTTTATTTTTTATTTATTTTACAGGTTTTATAATATTACTCCATATCCATAAATATTACATAAAATAGTCCATCAAGGTAGAAAAATATAAATGATCATAAAAACCAAGTTTTAGTTAAAGAAATCTACTAATAGTATTTAAAGCTTTAATTTATAAAAATTACTTTATAATTATTTTTTCAATTTTGAGCTCAAGGGTGGTCAGAAACTCGAAGATGATTCCTGATATTAATTTACAAAATTTCACCCCAATATTATATTTAAGTTAGTCAAATAATTAATGAATTTATAGGGCGACAGTTTATTTAAACATAACAAACAATTAATCATTTATAAGAAAGAAAACTAAATAATAAGATTACTTTTTTACGAGACGAAATACGTTTGGTCGCCATGATTCGCCTTGGTCGCTTCGTGTCCATAACGTGTTCCATGTCGCTCTGCTTAATTTGAATTCCTCAGCGAGAAGCGAGCCAAACGCAGCTGTCCTCCTAATTTTTTTGATACGATTGACTAGATCTTCGAATCGACATAAGATAAACATTTATTTTATTCAAGACATCGTTTTCGTCGTCATTAGCTTTTGTTATTTTTAGGTATTTTGTAATAGCATTTGGTTACATGGGTTCAGGGATTTTCCAGCTCTCAATTTCCCTAGTACTTTTTTTACATTTTGTGGTGAGAATCATTACATTGTAACTTATTTATATTTATTATTAAAAAAAAAAATTATGTCATAATAGAAATAAAAATAAAGATTAAATAATGAACGCTTGTTTCAAATTTTAAACAGTTTTATTAGTGAGGCCGTAGCAGTTTGGTACAGTTCATCACAAAGTTTTATTTAAAAAATAATGTTTAAACATCAACTTGAAAATAAAAAATCACTTTATTTATTTTATTAAAATATTCCTTATTTTTTACAATTTTTAATATCGTATTTTATTTGTATTTATTATGTAACATTTTAATATATTTCCCTATTTGTTACGCTAGCTTGTGCCGTGTTATAGCGAGTAGTCTAATTGGCGGCTCGTGACTTTTGGGTGTACTAGAGTGTTAATATTACAAAAATGGCATTCTTGGTTTTGTTGTATCCGAAAAATATTTTTTTTCATTTAATTTTCGGACTAAACAGCATCAATCATGTGAAACTTGGCACCCTATCACAGGTCACGAGCCGCCACTGTGTAGTCTACGAATTCATTTTTAGTACGAACAAAATAAAAAAAATTAAACATTCATAGTAAAGACACGTGCTTTATTTTCCCCGAAGCTCTTTATTTTTAAAGAGGCTTTTAACTTATAGGTTGCGGGAATTAAAAAAAGCGGAACCTATGTTTCAAGCCGTCGAAACGGCTTATTGTTTGTTTAAAACTCACGATTACAGAAAATTCAAAAAACAGGACTTTTTGTTATAAATATGAAAGTAAGCGATAAAAAATCCGCACTCAGAAAGAAAACAAGTGGTTTAACATAATTCCCTTTCCCCGAAAAGTAGATTTTCCATCCGGAAAAATGGCTTTCTCTATGATGCTCGACATTCTCGTCAAAGCACATTTTCCTAAGAAATCCCCATTCTACCGCCCAGAAAGCTATGCAAATACCGATTTTCCACGCACTTCGGAAATATTATAATAGGGCATCTTTATTTGAACGCATCATTGTCTTTTGATGCGATGTGATTTTTATGATGATGTTTTATTCATCCGGTTATGTATGGATGAAAATAAATGACTTGTTTATTCGATTTAAATAACTTCCGGATTTCTACGACAAATAAAACTTACAGACAAATATTTCCAAAAAACTTTTTAAATTACATATTAACGACTGGAAATTCATAAATTATATTTTTTTCCAGATGACTTGAAAATATTTTTCAAAAATTAAATACTAACAACATAATATTTCGCATGCCTACAGAGCTACAATTGTCTAAGAACTAGTTGTTTTGCGGAAATTCTCATTTAAAAAAGAAATCAAATGGCCAATCAGTGCTATTTTTTTACATTTGAAAGGTCCCCATCAAACTTCTATTACAGATTTTTTTTTCTTTCCTTTATTCGTAAAATATATTTGAATACAGTTTTTTACATACTTTTCGACTACTACACTAGACACATGTCCGTATTATGGTATTCAAGGTGCACTTAAGCTTTCTATCAAATTTTAATAAGTTGAAAAGCTTAACAACATATTTGTTGTCCTCTTCTGCTGATCACAATTTAGATATGGCATTTGACGGAAACCTTTCAACTTAAAAAAAAGCACGAAATGAATTGCAATTTGACGTCAATGCTTCATTTTTATTTCTGAGAAACAACCGCCCGAACTCTTATAAATAGAACCAAATAATGTCGTTCTTAAAAAAGGAGAAGAGCTACTTTTTTTTCTCGACAACTGGACAAGAAACAATGGAAGTATGACAAAAGAAATCCAGCATTTGAAAATGCCTATTTGATATTACTTTTATTAAGTAACTGACTAACTTATAATGGTTGATCTCGTCAGTAGTGATATTTTCTCAAACCACAAACATAGTCCTTAGTGAGAGTCATGGTTCAAAGTGTTCAGAGGAAACAGAATTTTATTAAGCAGCGGAGGAAAGAATTAGAGGTGCACAAATAAGAGGGGAAAAATTGGAACCCAATAGATACATTCAATTTACCAAAAAAATTACATATGGATCGAATGCCACGTTTTGCCAACCGCTGTTCTAATAAATAAACCAGGGGAGCAGAAGACGGTGATGTCATTTACGGCACTTTGGTATCCCCTGTGCAGATGCGCTCAGACACGCCTTGCCATTATTTAAATGAAGATGTGGGGTGGGGTAGAGTGACTAGAGTTGATGCTGCATAATAAAGAGATCAGTTTTCAAAATACTGCATCAAATGCATCTACGTGAAATATAAGTGTTGTAATAATGCCTATCGGGAATATCAGGACGTAGCCTTTTTTTTAAAAAGATTAAAGTAAATTGTTATGTATTTAGCTACTTAGAAATATTGAATTTCACAAGAATGCTATTTAAAAATCATATGAGTTTGTTAATTATATGTTTTGTGAACAGTTTTGTGACAGACCTCGCGTCCAAAAAATAATGTTTCAAATATTCTCGTATTTAATAAATTGAAACCAAAATATGCTCAGAAATAATCTTCTAAGTAGATAGGTAAGTTATGCCTATCTTATTTATTTGTAAACGATTTATTTATTGTAACTCTTTTTATCATTTCAGAAATTTATACAATTTGTTCAAAGAAACTTCAATATCTCAATGATAATTCGCTTTCAGGCATTTAGGCACCACAACATTGAAAACTATAAGAAATTCCAAATAAACACGATAAACATTGAAAATAAATATTCTCTGAACTGTTGAAACAGCCACCATCTTTCGAAGAAAACGGGACACACAAAAAATAACAGATAACAGTTATTTTACGATAATAAAACTATTTGTATTTAATGGATTTGAATTCATTCATTGTCGAAAACAAAATTGAAATTAAAATAGGTGTAGATATTCAAAAAGACAAGAGAAAATGCAAGAAAATCGATTTAAAACAAGACTTTGATAGGCTCAATCAATTACATAACTGAAAAATACAAAAAAAAAATCCGTAATTGAAACAAATTTCAAATGTTACTGGTTTGCAGTTTCTCAGGGTTATTCTGGGTGCAACCAGCAGGGTTAAGATTTCCCTGATGATAGCCAAAACCCAATATTATTTGAAGAAAATAAATTATGTGAACAAAGTTTATCTAATCAAAATCGAATGCCTAGTTATGTAAACATAACGCGTCAATATTGAACATTTAATTTATTTCCTGTGTTAGTTTTTTATCTTGTCATGATGATGGAAGGGTACTTTCGAAAATGGCCTCTCAGCATATTACCTGGAATGATCCGATGCTCTGTAGGGAGCCCGCTTGCACAGCCGGGTGTAAACTGTGCGCCCTAAAGTTTAATTTTAGACTTTAGAGAATTCAAGTATATAATAGGTGGGTTATGTATACAGGATGTCCGGGGGTAAAGTATGATAACTTCGAGAGGTAGAAGATGGTAGATGCTACGTGATGGTAGAAGTAAAAAAATAAGTTCAAATTTCCAAAGTTTATTTTCAAATCCAACAATATTTTTCAATGTTAGAATGTTTATTTTCCCATACAAACAATTGAGTTTTTTTGCCTTAAAACTACCTTAAAACATTGTAATTTCGAAAACAGTTTTTCTTTTTTACTTCTAAAGTCATGTAGAATCACCCCCGTGATGTTAGCGTACACCCCCAAACACCCTTTGTTTGGTCTGATAGGAGTATTTTAAAAACACCAATTTAAGCCTACAACGTACGGCATATTATTATTTGATAGCGTTAGTTGGAATAATTTAGTTCAGTGATGAATGCATTATTTTCAAAAAATGAGGAAACACCTTCCACAATGAACTGGCAAATCATCATCTCTTCATTCCATACAGAATTTCCTTCAAGGTTTTTCAAATGTAATTGGACCGCGCCGTACATTTTTATTAACACATTACTTTTGCAGTTTTAATGTTGCTGAGAGAGTTTGTGCCTATGACCCTAGAGAGAGGGTCGTCGCGTGGCGGCCACGGGAATGAGATACATAATTCAACAAGTTGAATCGAACGCGGTGCCGTTATGGGAATAAAGACTTATTCGAAGCATTTTCTACCAGACCGAGCCTAAACTCATTTCTTATCACATCGACTCTAAAGAAGCCTAAAGCCAATGTAGGAATTCAGAAAATACATTAATGAACCACCAACGATGTTATTTATGAGATACGTTTCTAAAAATTTCTAAATTGGTCATATTTGGTGATCAGATAGAAAAAGCTAGTAATTTTATAACCTTTCTCTTCCTTATCTTACTCCCTTCAACCTCATAACATACCTACTTCAATCGGGGATTCCATAATCCAACTAGTTAACCGATGGGACTCTCGTCCGGTGTTCATATAAAAATGTAAAATTAATTATTTTATATAAAATTATAGCCCTACCCATACAATCAAGAGCAGAAGATCGTATTTTTATTAAAACCACAATGATAACAGCGACACTCTCCTGAGCTAGTAGTGTTATATTAATATATAATATTGTGAAAGAGGTATTAAAGATAGTGGAAATTTTGAAACTTCCAGAATATTAAAACTTGATACTTAATTCAACAACACGTAAACTCTTTAGTCAACATTTTTATTTTAAACTACGGTCTCTCACCAGAGCGAAACCAAAAAGAATTCATCCCAGGAACGAAGCGCGAATATTTATCATAATAAATGATTCTAACAAAATTACTAACAGCAGATCCTGCCCATCTGTGACCGAGGACGAACAGAAAATAAAATCCACATTATTCAACACTGCGTTAATGTGCCTATAATGAGTTGTATTTCGCCTTAAAAAATTGACCGAAAGAACAATAATTATTTCTGTAAACACCCCGCATTTCGATTACCGTACTAATCGCCTTTTTCGGAATAATTTCAAAACACGCCGTTTTAATTACAGGCTGTTTCCGAAAATAAACCCCTGCTCGCCGAGCTATGTCATCTACGAAAACGGGTGTCGGTGATTTGAAGAGCGGTTCGCGTGTGGCTTGATGATGAAGCCGGGGAGTTTACTGCTGGGCCGCCGTGACATCTGACGGATTACATCGCCGATGTGGAGCGTGGAGTTGGAGGAGGGGTGATATGGGGGATGAGGTATAGTTTGGGGGTTGGAGAGGAGGGTGCGGTCCCGTGTCTAGAGGGTAGGACAGGTAACGGTTCAGCCGCCGCTTCGGGCTTCAACGCAATTAAATACTAAAGGTTTTATAGTGGTGTTTAAAAACAACAGAAGATGATCCAATTTTTTCATTTGTCGTTTGAGTTCCACTTTTTTGGGAGGCTGACGACAACATGCGCACTTTAAGACTTGGAACTGCAGCTCTTAATAGAGATTATCGTGATTGATTGTGGTGTGAGACGTTTTGTAAAGGAAGAGGAAGTTCAACACAGCATAATAACCATAAGTTGAAAACTATGAAAATCATTTCTCATTTTACTTTTGGTCTGTAATTATGTTGTTGCATATTTTTCCATGCATAATTAGAATATGTATTTTATATCACGTATATAGTTATCTGTGCTCTATGTACCTACTGTTGGTTGCGGTTTTTATTAGTGTTGACATTTTCCCAGACCTCGAATATTCTTGGGATGTTAGTTATTTGGTCTGTCCGGGAAAATGTCAACATTCAACGACAAGAGTCCAAAGGGTTACTTTTTGCTTTTTTTGCGATGACCATATTTCCAGTCCAAAAGTGAATCTTGCGACAATGTGACATCTGACCGTTCCTTAGCCGAGTGGAAGATTTATATATCCGCTGAAGAGTATGATCTAAACGTATTAGACTGGTTGCGAAAATTAAGAAAATAATGTTGACATACCGCCCATCTTCATAAAACAGAGTTACCTATAAGTCATTACCACAATTTTTTGACTGAACTTAAGAAAAAATGACGAGATCAAATTATTAAAACACCCGTAGATACGTTTTATAATTACCTAAGTTATTGCGGCTAGTGATCATTTAACTAATATGAATCAAAATATAAGTCAAATCTTATTCCCTGCTTTTGATGCTATAGACAAAATGTCACAGTTTAACGTTTTTATAATAGCTATGATTTTAAAAATAGTTTCGTTATTTTATAGGGGAAAGAGAAGAAAATACTGTTGGAACTCCAAGAATCGCCTTTATTTGACCGAAAAACTTTTGATGTCATTCAACTCACGACCCTTAGAATGAATACAATTATATCAATTTAGAAACGTATAAGCATAGAAGCTGAAGAGGGATGTGGAGTTAAACTGACCTGAATATAATTGACAATGGCCAGTACTGCAAGCAATAAAACTATTTAACATGCAATAGGAAATTCATGCAATAACAGTAACAATAGTCCAGCGAAACAACTCGTACGTATAATGAGAACACTCATCGAAACCACTTTGTACTTTTTGTAAATTAAATTAATTACATCGGAGAGCTGGAATCATGTTCTCCGTGGCATGAAAATGTGTAATTAGAGCAGAGTAATAAATCATTTCACCAAGAGAATAAAAAATATTCACGTAACGTGAAATTACATGAACGTCCTTAACAATACCATTTCTCAAATTAAATCGGCCATCGTGTAGTGGAAATGATAAATGTGTATTATGTATGCAGCGATGCGTGTACCTAAATTATATTCAAATAAAAACTTTTTGATAAATCGCCAATTTTCATTTTTCCACTTCTCAAATGTATACCCACAATAGGTATGTGTACAGTGAGTCTATGGCATCCTCGAAAGGGTTGTGTTGGGAGGCAGAAGATAGTGGGGAGTACCTGGCTATTCAGATCTGGTGCCCAAACACGGCCAAAGCCATTTCAAGCATCGTTTCAATTCTGAATGGTGGTCCTACACCGGGGTGATACTAAGAGTATCTTATACACTATATATTATTTTTAAATGAGTAATTTAAAAAAAAAAAATCAAAGAAATAAAATTTACTTGAACATGCCGGGATTTGAACCCGCGGCCTCTAATTTACTAGTAAAGAGCCTTACCCCAAAAATTGTATGTGGTTTATTTTAATAATAACACTTGCCTTTATTCCGGAATGTGTGGAGGTTGGAGAAATCCCACACTATAGAATTATTATCAAATTTGTACATACAAATAAGAATTTATGATTAAGAATAAAAAAAAATAAAAACAAACAAAAAAACAAACGAAACAAGAGGTAGTATCATAAGAGAAAGAACGACAATTGCAAACAAAAAAAAACTAGAACTTTTCTATGTGTTATTGGTCCACGCATCGGAATGAACAATGTTGAAGCAAATATCTTTCCCCAATGTTCTTTGATACTCGATCCTGAAGTCAGACGGAATTCCATGATTTCTAGTTTTGATTATCTTCGTCATCCCTGCCCCCTGATCAGCGTTACAAATCCATAAACATAGAGGAGACTCTTCAGTGCCTTGGAAGTCCGAACATCTCCGGTACTACGGTATTGTTATCACCCGAAGCCTTTCCATGGTTCCCTTTTAGAAGTTGGCTCAGAACTCATTTGTTCACAAGGTGGTTCAAAAAGTTTAAAAGAGCGTCCCTTTCTTCTGTGGGGTGGAGAGATGAAATCTTTTACGGGTTTTCCAATAAGAGGTGTTATTTTGATATTCAATCGTAAAAGATCAATGGTTTCGTTGCTTTTGTGGCACGAAGCGCCGTCTTGTTGAAAGTAAACGTTGACCAGATTAATACCATCCAATTCCGAAAATAAAAAATTGTTGATCATCTCTCGACAGCGCAATCCATTCACCGTAACTGTTGCTCCAGCCTCATTTTCGAAAAGTAAGGTCCAATGACTCCGCCGGACCATAAACCGCACCAAACAGTCACACGTTGAGGATAGAGAGGCTTTTCAACAATAACTTTCTGGTTTTCCGAGCCCCATATGCGACAATTTTGCTTGTTGACGAAGCCACCAAGGTGGAAATGGGCCTCATCACTCAAGATGATTTGCATTTGATTCACTCAAGTGAATTTTAATAATTTCAATGAGTTGTTGGAGCGTGTATCGTTCCATTTTTATTAATGACGTAGTTTTTACTTGTCAAATGTTAAAAAATGACAGCTTCAAAAGTAAAATCTACCGAAATAGCGGGCTATTCAAAATAACACCTCTTATTAGAAAACCCTGTACTAAGCATGTTATATTGTAAAGTTAGTACTAGCCAATGTCGTTATAATCCGTCTGCTTGGCGGTGACGATGTGCCCTAAGTAATTAGTTGTTAAGACAGTATTCATTTTTAAATAATAAATAATATTATGTTGAATACTGAATATCTGACTTGTAATCTTGTTATCTTGTAATTACTTTTACTACAAATGATGTCCAGTGGGAATTCAAAATTCAAAACTTAATTTTTCCATAAGTTTTCAAGTGGGTTGTTATGGTTGGAATTCTTTTTCTTTTATATAAATATTGTACCGTTTTGATACGCTCTTGCTTCCAACTATGACCTTGCATCTTATTAAAGAATCATTATTAATCTAAATTATGCGAATTAGATTGTAGTTACTTTCCCATCCCTTAGTTTTAAAAATACTTCCTTTTCTATATTTATACATAATATTCAATAGTAAATTAACACTAAGCAATTACCACTACTATTAACGCATAAAAGATCTGTAAAGCAACTTAAATAGCACTGTGCATTACGCGATAGTTCACTGTCTACACCCAATACTGTCTACTCAACGAAGTGTAATTATTATTGCCAATCAACAAATTTCATTAATCTATATTAAAAAATGAAATAATTTTGAAATATTTCAAGTTCCTCCATAAGCAAATACCTTAAAAGCTTAAACGCTGTAATTAATGTTATGTTTTAATTACGGCATGATTGACACATTATTTTGTCGCGATAAAAGAAGTTCTCATAATGGAGTGAAATTTCCAGAAATTAAAAATATGGCATAAAAGGAAAGGCGTCGTTTAAAACGTCAATGAAAATAAATAAGGCACAGACTGCCTTAGGTCTGCGTAAGACAGTATTTTAATTACAAGACCTTAACATGTTGAAGAAAAGCTTTTCAGCACCTATAACTTTAAAATTCATCTAGTGTTTTTTTCTTCTTTTCAATTTCATTTGCAAGTTTACGCAGGACCTATGGAGAAGCTTGTTTTAACTGATGAACTGATTTTTTTATGAATATTGATTTGATTAGAGTTGCTTATTTCATTGATTATTTCTATGAATTTTGCACTTAGAATTAAAAAGAATTTCATAAATAAACTACACATGTATTACAAAACAATCGATGCGTATAAATTTATGTATCTGTTTTATGTAATACCTTCACTGAGTTCCGTGTATGAAAGGTTCAAAGATTTCCTGATTTTTAAACTCTTGAATATTTTCTGACTTTTAAAGTAGGCAACCCCCCTTCGATGTTTTCTGGCTACCCTCATTTTCTTCTAAACCTTAGTTTTAGACATATTTTTCGAAATAATATTAATGGAATGTGATTTTTACCTTTAAAGTTTATTAACAAGGGATATTTTTATTTGAGTTGAATCTTTACCCTTTCCCAAGGCTAAAAATAACAAAAAAGAGGTTAAACATTGTATTTACACTCAAAAAATGTATTATTTTTCCAAAAATATAAAGGTTTATGTATATTTTATTGAGTACAAATATATCTTAACCAAAATTTATACACAATATTTACTTACGCAAAAAAAAAATTAATTGAGGATAAAAATAAAACGTAGGTAGGCAATCCACGGTAAGGGAACATGAATTGACGTAAAATAAAATGGTTGCCAGAATAGCAGTGTTTCCAGCACGATACTAAAATTGCTTTGTAAGCAGTTGATACCTTATTGATATTAATTGAAAATTTTGGTAATAAACTAAGTAAATAAATGAGAAGAAAACGTACATAAGATAAGATTTTTTTTTAAATATCCATAATTTTAGGGGGTGGCTGTTTTAAATTGGGAGGTGATGGTAGATAAATTTTACTATGGCACCAGCGAAGCTAGTTTTAGAAAGTCTAAAATAAGGTCATATTTTGGTTTGTAATAATTTTATCAAATTACACAAAAATAAAAGATATGATTTTACGTAAGTGCATTGAACTTTATTTAGAAGGTATATTGATATTTGCTCAACCTTAAAATACAGCCTGTTGTTTTTGAACGTTTTGTTTTGACATTTTGTTGCTGTGTTGTTGTAGGTATTTCTAAATATTTCTCGGAAAGACTCCCGGGTAAAGATTAATCCACTCGATTAAAAAACGTAAGCGCTCAATGTACTTACAGCAAGAAAGTAGGGGTGGGTTCCTGTCCTTTGGGAAAATATTTAATAAACTGTCAGAAAAAAAATTTACCCACTAACCAATCGATAATCAATCAGGCTTTCTTTTTAATGGCATAATCGAAACAGCGCCGAACGACAATAATAATTCAATTACTTGATTCATGCGATACGTATTTCGCCTGTCCACGCAACTTGACTGTCAATCAAATTGATTAATTTCTAGGTTGAATCTGTCAATTGAAAATTGCAATTGATCGGTTCGAAATGAGCTTTTTGGAAAGCTTTCAAGAAAGTTCCCAATATCGGTTCAGCATAGTGCTGATAGTTATTGTTAACTGGTATTGTCCGATTGTTCAAATCATAAATTAAATTTTTTAATAAAATACATCATCTTTATAATAATCGACTTGTTCATATTTTTATTCGTTTCGGCGAAATCTATAATTCACATTTTATCAGTTTGTACATATGTTGTGTAGTATACTAAAAATAAAACCAATAATGGATTTCTTCCTTATGTATACCTGTAATAAGACGAGATTAAAAAAAATAATATTCATATTAAAATTATTCCTGTAAAAATGACCACCGATGCGACAACGACAAGTCAGAAAAATATTATTTTATGCAGTTACATTTTTATTTGGCTCGCAATTGAAGATATCCATGTTGAAAAAATATCACGATATTTCAATAAATTATTACATGGTATTTATTAAGAAATAATTTTGGTTAGTTTGAATATCATTTTATCTGAGAATAATATATAAACCAACCAGTTTCGATTCGGCTTGAACCTTCATCGGGATTTGATAACACCCAGATGAAGATTCAGATCGAATCATTCGTATTATATTATACTCAAATAAATTTGTAATCACACTGTTAGTTAATTTATTTTAATTATAATTATGTACACCCACAATGTGATTGTTACATGTGAAAAACTCAAAAAATATTAATTTGAGTTTTAATTTTATCACTGTACTTATAGTTTACAAATGTTTGCTAGACAAATGCATTATAAATATAAGAGTCACTTCACTTTTTTGTCGTTTCGTATAAAAATATTTTTTTAATTCCAAAATTTCGTTAATTTTTCTAATATTACGGTAGGAACCTTTGCTTTCATATAGGTGTACATTTTAATCACTATGTGGTCAGCCACATAACACACGCATGGTGTTTTGTCTTTCTAACATCGTTTAGATCACCATGACACTAAGGGAGACACAACTATTTCTACGGGACCATAAATATGAGCTGTTCCCGAAAGAGAACAAATTGACTCTGCGGGTAATAGCTGTTTGTTCCCTGACCGAACAAATTAGCTGTTAGGGTTAAGTACATCAAAAGTATGTATTAAATAATAGCCCTGAGAACTTATGCATCAACCATACTTCGAGTTGTCTTACGAAAGTTAAGAATTTTCAAAGCTTTTCTTAAAGTTCAGCCACTTTCAAATTTATCTCTGAAAACCTCAGAGAGCGGGGGGACTTAACGCTTCGACAAGCACCCCAGGTAAATAATTCAACGTGTTATCCTCCAGACAATTCAAAATTGTGTCAAGAAAATGTCAACACCTTGAATTCGCGTTCTGTTCTTGTGTTTCACATTTAGGAAAAATAGATAATTAAATTGATTTAAAAAAATGATTATGAGCTTGTTAAAGATTTTATCAAAATTTGGCAAAACCAGCATTGAAAATCTTATTTATTTATTTATTTATTTGTTAAGACATACACAGTACAATAAGATACAGTTAGATATTTTTAGTTATTACATAGTTGTAGTACCTATTACGTATGTCCATAAAATATCTTTACGTAATTTCGCCTGAGATTGTTATAAAATGAAGGAAGTGTGTATATGTTATATATAATCTTAACAGGGTGCCTCTTTATTAGATTGGATGTAGTGGAGTGGATGATGCATTAAATTTTTAATATAGAAAAAGCAATCAAAACATATTGTTGTATGATTTCACAATTTTTTTTACAATTCCCGATGAAGTGATTTAACTGCTTTATTTTGTTAATTTAGTCTTAGATGAAATACATTAATAACCAATCTTAGATATAAGTCAACAGTTAAAAGTCTTAGTTGTAAGTCGCTATAAGCCTTAGTGTGTAGCTTAGATAGGTACATACTATAGTTGTAAAGCGACCTCTACAACTATCGTATTGTTCCGAAAAGGACTGATCTGGTTCCTTACTATTATGGATAACTGGGGAGAAAGTACTTATAAAAAATCCACTGGTGCAAAGCCACAGCATACGACTTACGGAAAATAAAGGTTTAAAAATCCCATTTATATAATTTAATAAACATAGAAAGAACATTGTATTTGAGGAAAATGAGAAACCTTGAACTAAAATAGTAAACATGCGGCTAGCAAAAAAATCCATTTTGACCAAATGACAGCTATGCAAGACCACATTTCTTTACAGTACTTGTGAAAAAATATGTTATCTCTCTTATTAAAAATAATAAAATAAATTAAAAAGCCATTTCTTGCTCATAAAATTTTTGCTCTGGTTATATAAAAATCTTTCAAATATAATAATTATTACTTAAACTAATAATGGTGTTACATATGGATTGGAAAAGCTATATTTTCACTGTGATTATGATTCCCATATAATGTATCTAGAAAAAAATTGAGAAATATTTACCTCAGAAAAACCTATAGGTACTTAGTTAAAATTCGGTCGCCCGGCCAATCTACCCACGTCGTCGTACCCACAACAAATGAATATTCACACTCACACTTATAACGGGACTTCATAAAAGTTTTAGTTGTTAGTTATGATCTCATAAACAGGATGACAGTCTATCCAGCATATTATGTATATTCTCAGCTCAATTGACCTACATTCGGGTTAACCCAAAGACGATATTTTCTCAATTGACCCCTCAGATGTCACATTTAAAGCAACTATAAATGAAAGAGTAGTATACTAGTGAAAGATCTAGATCATCGTTGAATACACATTTCATGAACTTGGACATAACTGACCGTCGAATGGGTCTATTTAAGTTTCGGGAGTTGTCGGATTGGAAACATCGATTATTTCGGCTCGATTATTAAGTTTAACTTGACAGTTCAAAGATTAGTTTCCGTATCGGTTGGTGGTAATAGGACCATTATTATAATTGGATTATGTAAGTTTAGCTAGGGGGTTTTTGGGGGGGTTTTTTATCCAATTTTATAATTAATAATGCAAACCAGATAACATGGGTAATGCTAATGTTTCATATATATTGAAAAATTTTATTAAAAAATTTCAATTTTTTAATAACTGGCATATCGTGAAGTCATCTTTTACGTGCCAAGATTTTGAAATTAAATCTGGTGAAATGTTTTTCATAGATTAACTGATGATGCAGAGTAGGGAAATGAGACCCTTAACGTAACAAGGGGTTGGTAATTACCGCGCAAAGTACTACACCACAAAGCTTTTTAATTATCCTGTAATGTGGCCATAGTACTTAAAAACAACGCTAAACGCTTTTACATTAAGGCAATAATTAAATTCAGAGATTTTTTCTCACTATAACTGTAAACATCTAAAGAAAATTATACAATAAACCTTTTCCAGTGATAGTAAAATAAAAAAAAAAAACAAAAAAGTTTTTTCAACGACCAAAACAGCGGAAGGTAAAACATTATCTACGTCAACTTTTGAGTATCTCCTCGTCAAATAACTTTAATCTTAGGATTAACATGGCTTTAAAAACATACAACTATAACATGATAGGTAGCTTTACTTTGCGATGGTGAAGCAGATAATATACGCTACAAGTCAAGTAGCGCTAACCGACAGGTTGCTCAGTGGTGGTGAAATACTGCATTAGAATTTGATACCTAGCGTTTAGTTATGCATCTATCTTCTTCTTCAATGATATATGAAATTGACTGGTATAACCTTCATAATTTTTTCCAATAAAAATTGAATATTAATTTAGACTTTTAGAAACTGTCGATAGGTGTCCCATAAAAATTAAAACAACGGATGTGTTTATCCAAGACACTGTCTTGGTTACAACCTAATTCTTTTGAAGAAAAATAACAGCCAAAAATATGGGAAAAATTAGTTGCTTTATAAGATAATATTGTTCATTCTGAATTAGAAATACGAGATCGACAAATATGACGTATAATAATTAGGTCCCAATGTCTGAGTGGTTAGAGGCGTTGTCCCGGTAAGACAAAGATCCTAAGTTCGTTTGCTTCGTTTTGTTTAGATTTATTAAAATTATCTTCTTCTTCAACGATATGCAACATTGGTGGGTATAACCTTCAAAGGTTATTTATTCAAATAAAAATCAAACGGATGTATTTAAAAATAACATTTTTATCGAAAAGCGATCGTTTCTTAAGGCATTAAAATCATCCAAAGTATTAACACATTATCATATCTCATTATGTACACTGAAATTGCCCATATCTCGTAAAGAGAAACGAAGGCTTGTCGTATTTTAATCATCACGTGAAATAAAAAAAAATATATCCCGTCACTTTAAAGTTTAACAGTACTGGGCACGCAAACAATAACTTAACCTTTCCTGATTTCCTGACCTGCCTGTTAACTAGCATGCTTTTAGAATTGAAGTGTGTATTTTGTTGCTTAATTGCACACTAACTTACTTGACGGTTTACTTGCTTGATAGTAAACTTATATTGAAGTCTTGCCTGCCGTCATACTTTGCTTATGCGCGTCTTAGTGGAATTATTTTTTTTCAGGTAATGAATTACAAAATTTTATTTATAGAATAATGTTGTCGAGGTGATTCTTAGATGATTTACAATTTGTTTTCAAAACTGTAGCTTTCTGAACACCTGGAAGCGCATTATTTATTCTAAGGAACTTTTGTGATAGAGCGTGACGTTTCATAGAACTGAATAATATTTTGGAAATTGGCATGTGATGAGAAGAAAATTCAAAACTGAAATCGTGTTCTCGACTTTTATGCATTTTCGCAAAGAAACCATTATTTCACCTTTAAGGTGAACGAAAAAAAGTGTTTAATGAAAATCTTTTTCGTGAATGTGAATGATAGATAAAGTCGGCTACGTGCAAAAAAGATATGGCATGATCAGATGTTTGAGTTACGTGGTCACGTTAAGAGTATTATGCATAAGATGATACAAATGTTAATGAAACAATCAATGTGTGCCGAGACAGGGTAGTGTGGCGATACATCATATCTGCCTAATCCTGCAGTAAAACGGCGTGATGGTTAGTGAGTTATTTAGCATTTTATACATTTTTGCACAGAATTAATTATAAGTTTTTTTTTTTTAAATTACATAATTTTCGTAATGGAGGTAATTAATCTGGTTGCAGGCCATTAAATTAAAATCATGGAAAAATCTTCCGTAAACTCTAAAAAAACTTCATGGAAGCGAAGTAAAAAACCACCTCTTCCGGAAGTCACAGCTGTATAATTCCGTGAATGAAAAAATATCTTCATAGTTTTAGGAAATCGTCATCACCCATTCATTATAAAGCAAAACTTTAAACCTTTCAAGAAGTCATGAAAATATTAAAACACATTGATAAAATTAATTTTTCTAAAGCGCCTTTAAAGTTGAAAGTATTTCATCACTAAATTTATATTAAACAAGCTGAAGTTCCCAGCGTTGCCCGGAATCGGAAACCGTTTTCGAAATCAGAAATTTCCTCCTGTTTTGTACGTCAAGTGTACAAAATTTCATCAAGACGTATACATATTCGAGGAAATTAGATATTTTGTAAGTAAAAAGATATAGCATGTATTTTGTTTTACGGCCTAATATCATCTCTGCATACTTACTTTACCAATTAGGACGTCTGTACGTTACTCTAAAGAAATAATCCTTTAGAGTACCTTTCAATTTGGGAGGCGGGTTTGGGTACCGCTGCCCCGGGACTTGGGTTGCCCGGGTTCACCGGGTGAGGTGTGTTCAGGATGCGCTTGCCCGCCAGCGGCGTGGCGTGCCAGATCAGGAGAGGCAGGTTTGGGGGGACCCTTTGACTTCCCCAACTGGTCTCTTGACCCATCGTTTTGCGTCGCAGTAGTAGATTATATTTCCTAATATTGATATGTCCGTCACTCCTAGACACACAAATCCCTAGATTCTTACCCAACTTTAATACCCTTTACCTTCCCAGAACATTTTCTCCTTCCTCAAAATGATTCCGAAAAAATAAATATTTTCCCTATCTTACAGAGTACTTGTTGCTTCTGATTAGAAAGACGACAATTCACAAAAACCATTAAATACTATTTAAACGATAAAGTGAAATGCTTAGAAATCTGTTTAATAAAACCTTATGCAGATAACACAGGGTCATCCCTAACATGGAGGGTTAAATATCACAAAAACCATATGTCCCCTTTAAGTCTTGTATTAATAAAATAATACACAATCAACTCAAATTATTAGCTAAGAAAATGTCAAAAAGTTAATTTGATAAGAAGAATAAGAAATAAATTAGATTTGATATAGTTTACAACAGTATGGTAGCATCTCATTTAAATGACTGCTATAGTGTCATTTTCTTGGGCAATCAAACATATATAAAAAACTTCAAATACCTATTTCAAAATAGAGGCATATTTCAGGTGCGAGATGATAGCGCATAATTTACAATACATTAATATTTATATTTAACCTTAAAAATAAGATGCGGCCGAAATACATGTTAAAGAATGTAAATTTTAGTTTTGACATGGCTGCCCCACGAGAAGCTGTGGAGTTTTTCAAATAATATTCTCAAAATAATCTCTATTTTAAAGTATTCAAGATATTCAATGAACTACTGACGGATGTTAAAGAAGCTAAAAGCCTTACATTCTTTCGTAGGTTATGCCTAAATGCTGTAAATTAAAAGTTTTAGATGTAGTTTAAAGTGTGCCCAAAAAATGTCAGAGAAATAAGATGTTAGTGGTTAATATTTCTAAATGTTTATGCAATCAATAAAAACTTAAAAAAATATAGAGTCACTATGGTAATTTATATAGCTATATAGTTCTTTGCAGATATATTACCATAATTGGTTATTTATGAACATGTTTTAAAGAATTATTATTTCAGTACACATTTTTCTTTTAATGTGTGTCTTCTTAAATTGAAAGTTCAATACTCGTACAGACTGCTGCACGTCTTCTAGAATAGACTTAGATTATTTTTGAAGTCAAATGCATAGACCATTAGGTTACGAAGATCATCTATCAATATTTCTTACATTATTTATATAACATTAATCGAAAAACAATTTCCTCTTTGTATATTGAGCGTTGGTGTGAACCCAACCATTTTGGAGTTTTCCATCACACGAAAAACGTCGAAGGAAAATTCACCGAGCGGAAAAATCCGAATGCCGATAACTGTCGGCCGCTCAGGAATTATCACCCAGTACATTTTTACAAGATGTTAACAACTTAGAAATACAATACATTTTTCCGGGGGCATTTGGCGTAGAAATGGTAGGGAATATCCAGGCAGGATGTGAAATATCCCGTAAATAATAAAATCACGCTTTGGAAGTGAGGATTTGAGCCACGTTAATCTTAATGAAAATCTTACTTTAATAAATAAATATTCCGATAAAGTTCACTAAAATCGTAATCCCGCAAGGTGAACGATTCACGGTAAATATTTTATGACCTACTCGTGCAAACTTGTTAATAAAACAGAACGTTACTCGGCGCACGTTGTGGGCTTCCAAAAATGTATGAATAGAATAAAATGTAGAAGCACAACAAAAAAGGCTATGTTTAATAATTAATCGATAGTACACACTTAGAAGTGGAGGTAAAGAACGTGCGGTGGTTTAATGGTTTCAATGCAGCGTTCTTGTTCACGTTTGATATGTTTTTAGTGTATATTGTATATTGACACCGCACAACCGCCCCACCGCACCGTCCCGAACCAGGTCCAATAGGATTAATGTTTGCCTTTAATTTTGTACGGCTGAAAGAAGCACGGATGGGAAAATATATTGGCTAGTGGAAGGTAGATCTGATACTAAATAGACTAAACACGGTTCGAGTCACTTCAGGCAACTTTTTGATCCTGAATGGTGGCCTCTCACCAGGTGATACTGAAAATATTTACACCCATTTATACAATATTTACTTCATCCTTGGCTATGGATCTAGATGTAGCGGGTTCTTTAGCATTTATATTATATATTATTGTAATATGTCTTATCATATTATCTAGATCCATAGCCAAAGTTCGACTTCAATAGTTACCTCACACGGAAGTTGAACCTTGGCTATGGATCTAGATAATGTGATAAGACATATTACAATAATATATAACATAAATGCTAAAGAACCCGCTACATCTAGATCCATAGCCAAGGTTCGACTTCAATAGTTACCTCACACGGAAGTTGAACCTTGGCTATGGATCTAGATAATGTGATAAGACATATTACAATAATATATAACATAAATGCTAAAGAACCCGCTACATCTAGATCCATAGCCAAGGTTCGACTTCAATAGTTACCTCACACAGAAGTTGAACCTTGGCTATGGATCTAGATAATGTGATAAGACATATTACAATAAAATATAACATAAATGCTAAAGAACCCGCTACATCTAGATCCATAGCCAAGGTTCGATTTCCGTGTGAGGTAACTATTGACATAAAAAATAAGCTACTCGTAGGTACTTATATCAAAAGGTGAGAATAAAATTATTATCATATCCAGATCCTTAAAGATCGCGTCTGACTTTCAGAATTTCAATATAAGGAAGGTATGATAAATTACCTTCTAGCAATGCTCGGTATACCTAGGGGTGACAGGTCTCCCCACGCTCTATGATTGCTAAAATTAGCATTTAAATCGATTAATAAAAGTGCAGTGGGAAATGTTTGCCATTCCGGTCGCTATCCCGCCTTATGGCGCCTGTAAATATGTTCCTATTCTTCATACTGTGCGCATCAGGGAAACTTAGACAGGTTCTGTCTCTCGCTGCCGGAGAAGGGTGTAGTTTTCCCTTGCATTATTCATCCTCGCACCAGTGCCCGTCACGCCGTTACTGCTACTGCTAAGGGAGCAACGTGCCGACTTATTACCTTCTTAAATAAAACCTCAAATCCTTTGCTATCCTGCTGCTGCTTCAGGTAGATTAATCAACTGATATTTAAGGGATCACTAAGAAGGTCGAACATCTATTAAAGCCCAAACGTAAAGTAACGAAATAATGAATATTTTTTATCTATTGATGTCGGTGACCGGATAAATCATCACAATGATTATTCATCACATCTTTAAAAAGTTATATAAAGTCATGGAAAGTGATGAAACAAATTTGATGAAAACTTTATTAACTGGGTTAAGTAGGTTAGGTTAGGTTAGTTTAGGTTAATATTTTTATTTTCATCGTTTCTTATGGCTTTATATCACTTTTTAAAAGTGTGTTGAATTGTCACTGTGTTGAGTTATCATGGAACCGTTAATATTATGAAAAAGGACTCTTTTGCGGTATTCACATTATCATCAAAAAGTTACACAAAAGAATAAAATACTGTTTTTGACTTCCTATTAATTATTAACCACATAACCACCTAACCTACAAGTAATGTTTTTGTTTCATCACTTTCCATGACTTTATATGACTTTTTAAAGATGTTATCTGGTTACCAATATTAACTCCTCACGAGAGTTATCCAGCCCCTCACGGCCAGTGTTACCTTTAGGGATGCTGTGTGGAGCGTCTTTTTGATAAATGAAACTGGAAGGAGTCAACCGATTTTTTGAACTTGGGAACTGCGGGGCTGAATAGTAGAGAAAGGAGATGGGAAGTAGAAGGTTTTAAAATATGTGGTTTTTCAGAATCTGGTCAATAAGCAAAGCTACAGTTATTTCAAGCAACGTTTCTTTACAGATTAATTGTCTTTCACCAGAGCGTTTTGCCATTATTAACAAACCAAGTTTGCAGCTGATACAGTTGTCGGGGAAGTTTCTATAACCCCTTAGCAAAAAAACATATATTCAAAATAACAGATGCGCTATGCTTTTAATATTGCTCAACAAGATCTACAGTATGTATTACAATTAAAAAGCATTACAATGTGGGTAGACAATATGAAACCGATGAGAACCGAACCATTATCGTAATAATGATATACCGCCTCAGCGAATTACAAAAGCTCTCCACAAAAATAGCATATTATTGAGACGGCGGATTTAATCTGAATGAATACATTCTTCATTCGGTAATTCAGTCGTCCCACGGGTCGGTAGAGAATCGACAAAAACCGAATCGACAAGAGCCCACAGAGATCCGTATATTTTGTATTGGGTCCTGCAAACAACGCAAATGGGACGGGAGCGATGCAATGTCATTTACGATATTTATCGCGAAACCGCCGATATCACATAATTGTACTTCTAATCATCATTTTTACCGATAAAATTAATTTATTTAAAAAATATATATATATTGTTCTAAATTTATTATTTAAGCACATAAATGCTTACTCAAAAAATATCCCAACCTCGCCGTCATTTGGTGACTGACTTTATCCACAGTCGTTTATCATTGTAACACGTCATTAAGGCGTCTTCTCAATCTGTGTCAAATTACAATTTATATTAATATATCAAATTACCTGTTACATTTTGGAGGTTTAGGATCACAGGGGCATATCTATAAAAACATTGTGTTGAGATAAACGCAAATAAAGATTGGAATACTCATATGCCCAACGGTATCTCTTAAACAGCTGTGCAGAGCTTCGTGTCACTAATAAATATGATAATGGCATTACAAAAACCAAGCTTAAGGCGATGCACTACATCGTGTAATATTTTGAATCCAGCCGCCATCAATAACACTCCTTATGTATTAGGCGATAAGGCTTAAATTCCCGCTTAACACCATCCAGCTGTTTTGATTTGCGCACCTTTTATTTTATTTTGTGGATGTTCAGGAATAAATATTAAAAATTTTTCCGATCATTTTATAAATAACTTAATTTGCCACATTATACAATAAAACCATAACCGAAAATGGCTTCGTAAGTAGGAAATTTTGAACTTTAAAGCAGTTTTCATAGGCCTTATAAATTACTTTTTTCTTGTCTTATAAAAAAACATATGTTTAAAAGACTCGATTATTTTAAAGGCCAAGATGTATTATACTCGCGGTATTTATTTAAAGCATCTGAAAAATTTCTAGGCGACCAATTTTTCAAACCAAAAACACATGATTTTACATTACCACGTATTGCAACGCCTTAACTCAAAACACCAGTTTTTGTAGTTAGGCCCCTGTGATCCTAAGCCCCCTAATTGTACTCGTTAGAAATTTGACGATGATAAGATAATGACATTCAGCATAAAAGCGGTAAATGTGAAAAAATAAATTTGCAATACCGGCTGTTTACTGAGTTGCAAGCTACCACAAGCTACGTAGCATCCGTGCGCAGAGATCATGCAACATACATCGCGCAATATTTTCCGCGTCTTTATAATACATCACTCTGTTTTTTTCGATTCCTTATCGACCCGTGGGACGACTTCCTATGTTAAAAACGTATTTAAAATTCTCTTTACGTCTTATCGAGTGCTTTCCATTACGCATTATTATTTTAAACAGAAAAAACGTTGGTAAAAAAAAAACATTATGTTTATATAATCTGGTATAGATTCCGTCGTTAGATAAAACCTTTGTTATATCCTATTTGTACATAACCACACACGTCACATGGTCAAACGCCATCAGAACTAAAACGCAATTACCTAGGTGAACAACAAAAAAAAATCAATTATGATATTTGATTTACCAAAGCATTCAAAGAATAACGATGAAAAACGCAAAAACGTGTAAAACAGTAAAGCATGTACGTTCATTGTTATTTTCTCTTTTATATAGATTTTTGCATGCTGTGCACAATAGAATTTTTACGAATCACCTCTAATATTTATTATTAACAATAAAGTAAATGAAAAATCAATGTACATTGAACACATGACGCAATAATATTACACGATAATTATGTGGGTGACAGTGGTTTTAAGCGCATAATCAAAGCTCTACTAGACTAATTAAATGATTCTGCATTCGATTCAATCCTCAACAGTCCACAATAACATAGAAATTAAATTAATTCTTAGCTATATTTCCTACACACTCTATGACTTTCTTTCAGATATGTATAAAAAACAGCTAGTATATTAAAAAAAATATTTAACAATGTAGTGCTTTAAATATTTTTTTAATACATTCAAAAACAAAATAAGTAACTTTGTTTTGGCTCCTTTCTTTTTTGTATCTCTATCCAATGTATTTAAATCGAGCATTATCTATTTTCACGAATTTATAAGTTTATGGATACCTTTTTGTAATTTCCTACATTGTCTTTGTACCTATGTTTATACCCCCGTTTGTTTTTTTTTGTTTTTTCTTATTTGCTCTACTCGACCTACCTTTTTCTATTGTTTTGTATGTAAAACTTATAATTTTGATATCAAAATACTGTTGTAAAGTTGTACTTATTAACTCCCACCTAGTATTGCAAGTTCCTCCCATCCTAAAATGAGTTTTATAACTCGTCAGGATTGATCTGACAAGAAATAAAAATAATTTTACCACTTCCAAGTTTCAATCGAACATCTATGCTCCAAATTCATGGCTCTAGTTCAGTAAATATTGTTACCATTTTTTCGTGTACTTCCATATACTGATGATATTTAATTTATATTCGCAGTGTTTGATGCATTAGCAGTATTTTTTTTATAAAACATTGAGCCATTTGAGGCACCATTTTATAATTTTACAAAATACAAAATGTTTATAAATGGTCAAATGTCTTTGAAAACACGGCATGATAACCCAAAAAATTATCACGATATTAATTTTGACCATGAATATTTCAAATTTAAATTATTTTGTGTAAATCAGCTTTAAAAAACCAACCACCCATAAATACCTTTTTTATACTCTTAGTATTGAACCTTCCCACCCAGGAACTGGAGTCGACAACTATACCAGACGCTGAACGGATTGGACTTTATTTTTTCTTTATTTGGACTTTCAGAATGCTTTGCCGTCGATAACAAGTCTGTATGCCGAGTTTCAGTTCGATCGGATATCAGGAAGTGAGTTAATTACCGCTTCACAGATTTGCTTTCATTCCCGAAAACGAAAGTAAAATTCAAATAAATGTGGTTAAAAATAAAACAATAAAGCTAGTACTGAAATTTTGGCAATGTTTATTCGTACGGTTATGTATATTTTGTGTACTACGTATATTTTTTCTCATATCACCTTTTTTTCATATCTTATTTTTTTGTGATTATTTTTGTTTTCCTCATTATAAGCAAATACATTTAACCCTTTAATGCATGATTTATTTTTTTTCTGGAAAAAAAATATTTTGTAGATATTTACATGCATATGCAAGGAAATATAAAGAATTTTATTTTTTTGTAATTTTTTAATGATATTTGATTAAATAAAATTGTTGCAGGTTTACAACACCATGTATTTAATAAAAATTAATATGAACAATTTTCATATGAAAAAAAAATAAAAAACCTAAAAAAATTTCTCAAAACTAATAAGTGTACCGGAAAAATATGAGTTATTACATATAAGTATTGTATTATTGTATCTACTTACCTAAGAAAATCAAAATAATAAGATCAAAACAAAACTGTAATTCTAACCTCTAACCAATTTTCGAGAATCTTCACTTTGTTAAAGAAAAAGTTACATTTGACATTCGCGAAAGAAAAAAAAGGTGATGCCACTCGATAAAATATATTACCGTGAACTTGATAATTCTAAAACGGCATGCATTGAGTATACACCAAAGAGTTAAAGGTGATTTTAACGGTATGTTGCACTTTTGCAACAGTATGCATTTAAGGGTTAAAATAAACTTATCCATAACGTCTTAATATTTTCCGACTTCCACAAAGAGCCAACTGGAGCCGAAACAAAAATATGAAATAAAATATGAAAATCTGTCTTTTAATTTATTGATGGGTGAACTGTATTATTGTATTTTTTCGGTTTATACACCCATCTTTGATTAAAACATAGAACTCTTAAATATTATACATTGCTAGTGTGAAGTGTAACAAAGTCATCTAAATCATATTCAAATCTTGATTTCTACAAAAAAACGCTGTAAAAATAACCAATCTCCCGGCGCAACTTTAATTTGCGTAAACCTTTTTTCTCGCTTTATTCCTCCATTTAACATTTTTCATATTTGGAATTTATTCCAATGGTAGTTTTTATTGGGTCGTTATGCTAATGTGTCCTCTTTGCGGGGAAAAGCAGCCAATAAAGAATATCCGACAGCTTGGAATGTGAACAGTAGAAGGAAACAATGCGATTACACACAAATATGATGGAATTTTTATGTAATACTAGTGGACTCCACGATGTTTCTAATAGATAGAACAATTTTTTTAAATCTCAACCTTCTGACAGTGACGGACATATATATATATACTATAATAGAGTTATGCCTGTTATTTCGATCATCTCCAGAAAAGTTCCCACAGTAAAACTCAACACATAAACACGCTACAAGGTTCACAGAAAACTTATTAATCCCAAAAGCAAACAGAACTATATTTGAAAAAGGACTTCACTACATGGCTATTAAAGTATATAACAACCTTCCACGTAGCATCAAAAAAATAACCGACATACTCAAATTTAAATCATCACTAAAAACATTTCTTTTAAACAAATGTCACTACACTTTAAATGAATACCTTATATAAATTAAATACCTGTGTTTTTATTTTTTATTAACATATATTTGATATCCACTGGAGCGACCACGCGAAATAAATAATTTTGCATCGATTGCTCGAGATATCCAGACGATCATTTTTTTTTAATTTTTCGCCAACATTAAAAAAAACATAACTTAGAATTTTTACATCGAGTTATACAAACTACTTGTTATGGTGCTATATAGCCAATGAGTTAACCTGTATTTTACCGTTTTTTTCATTTTTGAAGGATTTGAGATCACGAAATAATTTGCATTTTTTTTCAATAAAGCAATCGGAGGCATTTAAATTGGCACATTTATATTACCAAAAGCAATCCAGTGGTTAACATGTAATTGTTGGGTTTTGTAATATAATGTGTATTTGTTGGGGTAGCTAGAAGAAATAGGAT
This sequence comes from Hesperophylax consimilis, assembly GCF_061612785.1. Taxonomy (NCBI): domain Eukaryota; kingdom Metazoa; phylum Arthropoda; class Insecta; order Trichoptera; family Limnephilidae; genus Hesperophylax; species Hesperophylax consimilis. The sequence goes on from NC_142844.1 coordinate 11,117,742, forward strand.
GTAACCTATAAGCTATAACTTTTGGACTCTGTTTTTTTGTGCAGTAAATATTTTTTGAATTTGAATTTTAATGTCTTTTTCGGGCGTCTCTGAATTCTTCCACCATTCACTGCTGTAAACCACAATATTACTGTTAAAAACAAAATTAAATCGACTTTAATTGAACCCCGTGTCGCTATCCGGTGCAAAGATATTGCGTTAAGTATTCCTAGAGCGTCCCCGACTTCATCTGCAATGCAAACCTTTTTAAACTCTCCTGGTACGTAATGAAAACAAAAATGAAATTTTTAGCCGACTTCTTTTTGAGTTTTGTTAGCTCAAACTGGCTTAATTTTTATATTTAATTATTAACGACAAAATTAGCGATTTGAAAATTTGAAGCAGAAAAAACATAAAATATTCGGTCACTTCTAGGACTTGAACCAAGGGCGTTGCCTTAAATATTACAATTTGAGGTATTACTGTTTAACTAAATCCAAAAATAATTAATACAAATCGCGATTTATTTTAAATTGTTAAAAAATATATATTTTAGAAAATATTTTTTTTTGTGTTAAATCATAAGGAATATAAAAAAAATTGTAAAATATGTTTCGTGCAACTTAGTGAAGATAAATAATCTACGAACCGAGAGAGTATAATATTAATACAAGGTATAGTAATACCGAAGGAAAAGCGTCTCAATTCTCAATCCATATATAACAATAATAAATGGGTTAAGTGTTGCTATTGGGGGCTCAATCCCATAGCATCTCTCAAACGTTGTCCCGGGTTTTTAAATAATTTGAGACCCCCAAAAGAAAATATCAATTACAATGTTTTGAAAGATCTTACAGTACAATTTTGTGCACTCGACTTATTTTAAAATTTTTAAATTAAATTCAGCATACAGTTGGAAATCGTAATATTTAAATATAGTTTGTTTTCTGCAATATATTGCAATTATTAATTTTACAGACATAAAATAAAATTATGATTTACATCGCATTTATCGCAGAGAGCCACGTAGTAACCTCCCCTATTTCTCACAAACGAAACATGTTACAGACAGACCGATTATAACGGTTAACAGGTCAGTGGTTTCGATTTTGAGTTGGCATCGCGTATGGTTCCCTAAAAATCACCAGGCACCAACCAACGACATTTCCGCTTACTGTGGTGGTAGTAAGAGATTTTTTAATGTAACTCAGGAATATTTATTTTTCTTTAAAAAAACGTAGCTCTTCATTGTAGAACCATAAAAAAATTCTACATGTTTCTGATTTAAGTGTGATGATGGAAGGAGAGAAGGAATAGGTGAAGGGACGATATAGTTGTCACGATTAATGAAAAACAACATGGTGGAACCAAATGTTCATTAAATTGATCGAATGCTAAATTATTATTTTTTATTATAATTGGTTTTCGTTTATTTATAGACGGTTCATGGTGTCTTCACCTGAAGGAAGTAAAGATACCGCACCACGTACTTAGAGGCGCCACAACCCGCCTGGAGTGCAAATACGACCTCGACCCGGGAGAGACGCTGTACTCAGTCAAATGGTACAAAGACGGGGACGAATTCTTCAGGTTTGTGCCCAGAGACGACCCACCTGTTCAGGCCTTCTCCCTACTCGGTGTGGACATTAACGTGAGTTAATTTATTAGTAGAAAATATTGCACGATCTTTCTTACAGACAAAGCGTACAAGGTTTCCGACGAGTTAATACACTGGACGACTCACTTTCTTCCTACTTTGGGTGGACATGAAGGTAATATGTTGAAATATCTCATCATTTTACTAGTCAAAGGGAATGCACGACCCAATTGGAGTGCAAATACAACCTTAACGAGATGTTTTTCCCCGTCGATTTATAGTTAGACATATTTGATACTTTATGTAAAAACGTCGCAAAAGACAACCAATCTTCAACCATCAGCGTGAGAAGACAAGATTGGTTTTAAGTTATTTTGCAAATTTTTGCAATAGTGCTCCTTCTTTCAATATTTTAATAATTATAAAAGTTCCATTGACGGTATAGACGGTTTAGCTTTTTAATATATGAATTAAGCTTTCAAAATTTATAAAGGATTGATTTCATGATTATGATTAGAAATAATTAAATATTGCCCCCATCTGCCCCAACTTATCTTATCCATCGTGAATATTTTTAAGGATTTATATTCTAATAATTGATCCAAAAATTCAAAATTGTCTTTGAACTACTTAAAATTAAGTTAAGTTAACTGGTAAATAAACTATCTTTAAACTGCATAATGTTAAGTTAGCTGATAAATAAACTGTCCTTGAACTGCTTAAAGTTAAGTTAACTAGTAAAAACATGAGAACAAGGATTTTAGTCATGAAATATAAAATTATTATAAGCGATAATTATTAGACTCAAACACACACACAAATTGAGAAATAAATGCATTCTGCCGACAGGAATTAAACCCGTAGCCTTCTGAATGCCAGTCAGCTGCTCTACCATTAAGCTACCTCGGCTTATTCTAAGCCAGCCAAATAATCCAATACGTTCTAATATTCTTCATTCAACAATTATTATTGTTTTAGATTTTTTCTCCTGAAAATATAACGGCTGCATGTATTTTTTTTTTGAAGATTTTTTTAATTTTGTACGGGTGTTTCAGTCTAATGATTATAGCTTATTAAAAAAATTTATTCTATGTGCTATTCGTAAAAAAAAACTTGTCTTGTAAGACATTAGTTATGTGAAGGTTATGTAAAATAATTAAGGAATAGGTTTCCGTGTAAGCGCAGTATTTTTTTTGTTTTCTATCAGATCAAAGGAAATATATTAAATCATGAAAGGGTAATTAATAATTATTATCTTGCCGTTCCTAATTATGTCGAACACACACGCTCGTAATGATAGGAGAAATAAACTAGCGCTCAGTTCTTACAGATATTTCTAAGAAACTGTTAGATACGTGGTATGGAGAAAAGTATATTCTTTGTAGAAAACTAAAGGAGACATTGGTGATCTATATTTAACAATTTTTTTCTTTGAAGATTCTTCTTTCAACATTATACATACTTAAATAGCTATAGACACTTTTATAATAAATTATATTCCTGGAATTCGTAGAAAAAAAATATTTTTAAATCTGTTTGTGCTCGCGAACTTGCAAAAATCGGAAACTGTGCCATAAAGTTCTCAGAAAATTAAAAATAATTATTCGAAAATTAGCACTAATCTGTCGAAACTTTATTGTTTTGATAAAAAAAATCTGACATTTATCGATGATAAAATACCTTCATTAAAAAGTTTACGAAAAACAGTTCGAATTTTGATGACTTCATTATTATATTAATAATTATTAATTATGAAACTTTTAAATTGGATTATTCTTTCTTGAAGTAACGATTTTAAAGATAAATGGCCCAGCCTAATTATTTTCCTAAAAAAGGAAAACAAAAGCGAAAAGTACTTTTCACAAGATCACTTAGTGAAATAATATTTTTTTAATATATTTATTTATTGTATAACATTATTTTACAATATGAGAATTTGTGCTCGCTAAGCTACTAAAGGAGCTTTGTTAGTCAATTAATTAAACATAAATACATTTTTTATTTTTTTTTATTATTTTTTTTTTTTTATATATACAATAATATTATTATTGGGTTTATAAAAACAGTTTATTTTTAAACAAGTTCTGCTGTGTAATTATTATTACGCGTGACAGCTGTTTCGCCCTCTGAAGGCATTATCAAACTGTCCTTTGATAATGCCTTTAGAGGGCGAAACAGCTGTCACGCGTAATAATAATTACACAGCAGAACTTGTTTAAAAATAAACTGTTTTTATAAACCCAATAATAATATTATTGTATATATAAAAAAATAAAAAAATAAAATGGAGTTCTACAAATTAAACTTAATAACAATAAATAAATACATTTGCAGATATCATACTATGAAGCTGGGTTTTATTAATTTGATAAGACATGCAAAATGTAGGTACAGCACTCTAAATAATGTATTTTTTAGGTTGATAACTGCACGGAAGACTCAGTGACCTTGGCGCCTTTAACCTTGGGGTCTTCAGGAAGATACCGCTGTGAAGTTTCAGGAGAAGCTCCCCTCTTTCAGACAGTTTCAGATCATGGGGACCTTGTTGTTCTTGGTGAGTATTTACTACTGTTACTTTTCATGCTAAGTTCTTAAAGCGTATACAGCTTTCTCATCATCTCGTTTGTAAAAATAAAAAATCAAAACGGAAAAAGTATTGTATTTTAATTCTATAGAACTTAAGTTATAATACACTTATGTGCAAATTTGTATCTCCGTGTATTTGTCATTCAAACTGGAAAATTCATTCCGCGAATCTGAACTATTTCACAGATGTCGATAAACACATATAATTTTATGTGTAGGTTTATCCCTATATATTATAATTACCAGAAAAAACTCTTAGAAATTTATATATTTTTGTTTTACAGAGTGCCTTCATCAAATTCGGTTACTATTTTAAAGAGCCAAGATTTACTAGTTTAAGCTTGACGATTATGACATAAAAAATAAGAAAAAATTTTAAAAACTTTAAAACGATTTTTTAATGAATTCTTTCTAATTTATGTATCTGCCCCTTACTTATCAGAAATGTATCTTTTATTTCCACGATGGTAGGCTCTATTTTATTGTTCTGTTTGTATTTACCAGTTGTGTGAGAAAAAAATAAGTCCAGGAAATACAAGTCAATAAGTAAACATTCTCCGCCAACAACAATTCCCTTACTCCCAGCGCTGCCTATAATAAAAGCCCTCAAATTCCCGAGCACTGTAACACAATGTGAAGCGAAGAGAAGTGCTTACCATTTTAAAGGCTTCTCCCAGCCAAAACGGTCGTTAGCCGATAAGCTGAGCTGATTGACGCCTCCAGTATTCAAATGCACTATTACTAGCGCCAGCGGGTACGCTGTTATTTTACTACTTGTAATTATATAACACCGCCTAGATTACTATCGTTTATCCGAGGTATTGTAGTTATCCGCATTGTTCAACTCGGTGTGAACAACAAAAGCCCCAGAACCTCTTGTCCTCGTCTTAGCATCAATCTCAGAACGCTCGCAAAATACCGAGACGCGACAAGCTAAACCTACTTGTACTACGGCACACCGCCGCTACGGGTATATGTATATAAACCTTTACATTCCGCACACAAACAAGTTTAAATTTGAAATTATCTTTGGTAATTTCGCATGCCCCTGAAAGTACATCCTGTACGGTGGCATGTAAGGCTTTTTGCGAAGATTTTAAAGTAGCAGGACGTGTTTTGTTTGAGGAGGATCCCCATTTGTAAACAACTTGCGTGTTTTGACATTTTTCATCGCGAAATTTGTGTTTTTTTTGCCGAACGCGCCTCTCAGTAACATCTCTGGAAAACTTAGTACGATATTTTTTCATCTGATTTCTTTGTGGTGTTGTAACAAAGCTACGAAATGTTTCTTTCATTTAAAATAACGATGATAAATAACAAGTTTGCCGAAGCATAAATGAATTTACAAAAAACCTTCTTTGTAACTATTTGCTTTAGAAACAGAATGGGTGTTGACGATATAGAAATTTGTCACGCCTGTTGTTTACAAATTGACATTTATTTTTAACCAGCATATTTTTTTCTAGTTGGAGGATTTTATAGTAATTAAAGTAGTTTTTTTTTTAATTTCAAATTAACACATAATAAATTAATTTATTTTTATGAAAACGTATTTAAACCTGCTACTTAATTCAGGGTAGGCACTCAAGCATTTTATTCTAATAAAAATAGTAAATTAGGCATAAATTTGTGAACTGCTATTCATTCCATAGTACTCATAACGAAGTTGTGGAGCCGAGTACTATAAGAATGATTTGAAAAATAACGTTGTTTTACTGAAAATTTTTTTTTTTTTTTAAACTCATTTTATTCAATGAGTATGCAGGTACCTACCTGATTTCGACAAGCTTCATAATATCATAGTGGTTCTAGCCCAGAAGTCACAGATTTCAAGCCTGTTGGACGACCTTCGTAATTGAGCGGTTACGACCTTAGCTACAATCCGGAGCTCGCGGGTTTAAATCCTAGCGTGCGCAACTAAATGTTATTTTATAAATTAGTGTTATTTCACAACTTCTTCAATTAAACTAATTAAAAGTTAATTTGCGGCACGTTGAGTGGTATAAACTCTCAGTATCGCCCGGTTAAAGGCTAACATTAATAATTAAATCGTTGATTAAAATGATTTAGCTCAGATCTGAATACTCAGTTACTTCCCCATCCCCCTCTCAGCCTTCTCCTTTCCACTACCTTTAGCTTCATAAGTCATAACCCAATAATTTGGGATACCATAGTCTCACTGGCTCTAAACGGTTGGAAGTACTTCTCGTGCTGTATTCGCATTCATATTTAAAATAGATATTTAAACCAGTGTAGTTTTAACACACAACTATTAGTGTCGCTAATTCACTCACAGCTGTAGATTGGAAGTTTATCTCAGTATGACGCAGTAAGTGCATTTCGAGTGAAATATCTCTAAACTGGGCTACAGAAAGTAATGATTATTATAATTAGTTTTAGAAATATTTAAAAGCCATATGTTAATACTCATGTAATTAATACTTACCCTTCCTAATTACCTATCACTTCATTTACTCACAAATATCCTAAATGGAGATGACATAGTACCAATGGTTCAGATATTTTAATCATTTAAAACGCCATACAATTCTCAAGGCACACTTTTTTTATTAAATCCGACGAATTCGTGAAAACATTTTTTTTCAGACGTATGCCCACGGGATGTTTACAATTAGGGAAGAGTACCAGATTTTATTTTTCTAGTCGATGGATTAGTAACTTCACGAGAGATTAATTTAAAAACATCTGAGATTTTAGTAATACGTTTATCAGAATTAATTAAAATATATACCGCAGAAATTTTTCAGGCCTGCTAGGGAAAATTCGACCGTAGGTCTTTATAAAAAGGCAGAGCCGGGAGTCGCGAAGTTTTGTATACGCCTTCTTCACTTATGTTTATTTTAGAGCTCTCTCTCTGAATAACGGAGAAGCAATACTATTTGGGAAGCTGGCTTAAGTACCGCCGCAACGGGAACCATTTATTGGAAAACCGACACCAAAAGTCACCCCCAAGTGATTCGCAATGTTTGGTGATTTAGCAGGGGTGCCTGGGTTCATCAAGTGAGGTGTGTTCAGGATTTGCCTGCCAATCATCTGACCTCTCCAACCGGTCTCTCGACCCATCACCTTGCGCCGCAGTGGGAGGGATATACAGGGTGTATCGGCACTAACCCGACAAACTTTAACCAGCTATTCTTTAGCACATTTGGAGTAAAACATGTTATGGGCACTTTGCTGTCCGGTAGCATTTTTTTTTCAATTAAAAACAAAAAAATTAAAAATTTCCACACTCCATTACTGTCATTTGCATTGCTTTTCGTGTTCAACAACTGTTATAAGCAAGTATGTCGAAAAGCGTCTTCGCTCTTTCGCACACACTAAATAATAATAGTTAAAAATGAGACGAATGGTGCCGTGCCATTTCGTTGTGATTGTAAAAGCGCGCCAATATAGGTACACACGTACATTATTCAAGGAATTTTAATAAAATATTGCCAGATGGGTATTCAAACTTTGACAAAGGATAAAACAGTGGTGACATGTGGTGAAAATATGAATAATAACTTTTTTATTAAAAAAAAAACGTTACTGGACAGCAAAGTGCACATAAGATTTTTTACTCCAAATATGCTAAGGAATAGCTGGTTAAAGTTTGTCGGGTACGTGCCGATACACCCTGTATGCATGTACATTACTCCTGCACACACTGATCCCTAGATTCCTACCTAACCCTTATACTTTTACCTTCCCAGAACATCCTCTCCTTCCTTTCCTTAATAAAGTCCAAAAATTTAAATAAACCCTCTAAATTATTTTCCTCAGTGCCTCCGGCATGGGGTTAACGTAAAAAAAGGTTCGATTCCTGCCACAGCTAAAATGATGTTGACATGGATTGAGTCAAGTCATTATTATACACGGAGAAAAATGAGCTAGTTAAAAATGTGTTAGCATACTAATTTCCTGATAAAATATTAGTCATGACGTAATGTGACAATATCAGTATGTCAATATAAATATCCGTATTTGTATGAACACGTGTTCCGCCGTCCTCATAAAAAAATCGATTTTATCAGATACATTTTTAGGAACTCCATCAATTCAATCGTTAAAGACCTGCAGTCCCGTTTTTAACAGGAATACGAATAATTTGACCTGATTTTTTATTGAATTAACAGTATTTCATATCAGTAAGTTTTCTCCTTGTATGGTCCCAAACTGAATGTTGTAAAAGGGTGTGTAGAGAAGTGCCCTACATAAATATATTTGATGAAAATACCTACAATACATGCAAATTGACAATGCAATAAATGTACCTACACAATATAAATTGATGATTTGTTTGATATTTTCAAATACTTGTAATGACTCATAAATGTTGATTGAAAAACTTAATTACATTTCCCGTACCAAACAATTTATAATTTATTATATTTGATTCCATTCTGCCGGCAAACATGCCGTATACTTTATTGGACCGAATTCAAACCGTATATATTCCGATTAAAACCTCAAATTCCGCTAAGAATCTTTGAACTATTATAAATGGCAGTATAACTAATATGGAAAACACAATTCCAATTTCTAAATCATCGATTTATATTGGTTCAAAGCCATCCAATCAAGTTTATGCTTTATACTTCAATATTTATGGCAAACTGATAACAACAAGAATACATTGGCTGAATTTGTCTATGGCCAAAGAGCTTTAGTATACAGACTGAAATATTATGTAGCCAAATATTGTTCGGTGAATTAAATTGAGTATAATAAAAAATAGGTTTTATAATGTTCAGTTGGCCGTGATTTGGAGGGCAGTTACCTTTTACGGTACGGTTTTCATTTATCTTTTTCACAAAACCAATTTTATTGAGTAGAAGATTTTATTAGGCAGAATGTAACAACAAAATCAAGAGTGGAAGTGGGCATAGTTTATTTCTATTTTGATCTGCTATCTATATTTATATAAATAAAGGAGAACGACCCGAGAATTTCAGGAGTTATATAAAACGGTATCAAAGCTACGTTTGAACAAGCAAAATAAAAACGTTGGAGTTACACATGTGTATATGGTTTGGTGTACAAATACAAATACAGCAAACCTTGTTACAGTAGATTAAACCTCAAATATAGGATATTGTAGTGAGGATGATATACACTATACAGAGTGTTTAGAGACATACCTGACCCACTTTAACTACCTAATAATATTTGGAGTAAAAAATATAGGTGACATTTTGACCCCGCTGAGTTTTCGTTTTTGTTATATCTATAGGTATTGGACACTTATGGTAGGGATGGAAGGTTCGCTCGTTACTCGACTGAGTTAGTGATGACACAAAAAATCTTTTGAAAAAAATCTTTGACATTGTTTACCCCATATTATATTAGGAATATTTCAGGTTAAAGTAAGTCGGGTACATCTCTTAATACTCTGTACATATTTATTTTAAAATAATGACGAAATATTGGATAACATGTTAACTATAAAAACCAATGACATAATTGTGTGTCTGTATGCAGTCAGTCTTTAAGGTCACCTGAGAATATAAGTTGATCCATTAATCGATGTTGAACTATCAGCAACTTACTACTTGCTACTCAAGCAAAGCTGAAAATATGAACGGCAGCTCTTTTAACGGTCGTAAATCAATAATGTACAATATAAACTCTAAGTAAGTTCTCTAATTCTTTGCTCGGAGGTCGCGTTATAAATAAAAAATATATATATATATTTTTTTTTAAAGTTTTTTTTATTAGTAAAAAAAAGATACACGAATACAAGATATTCTTATATATTTAAAAGATCTGAATTGCAAGGTAGGTATTGTGAATTTATTTATTTTAACATTATTTTACCACTTCCACGTTTTCCATAGAATTACAAAACTCCCAAAACTGTTGATGCTGTAGTTTTTTGGTTTCCAAAAAGAAAACATAAAGTAAAATTTTATTTCCGGACAGTTTAAAAAAAAAACCCAACACATTATTTCAGCCGCAGTTGTACACACCGTACATCTACGTACCTTGTATCACAAATGGCGAACCCGAATTCATAGAACCCGTATTTATTTAGTGTTTTGAAATACATAAGCAAACAGCGCTAAAACGGAACGCGATCATTCAATAACTCGTGGAAAGAATGTTTGCTGTTATTTACCCGGTTAACCAGAGGGAAACGCAGGCCCCGAGGGGCTAGCTCTGTGGGGCGGAGTGGAGGGAGGAAGTACCTATAGATATAGATGTATCGAGGATTGGGGGCTAGCTTTGTGGAACGGAATGGAGGAGGGAAGTACAGTAAGTAGTGAATAAATTATAAGAGTATTGAAATTTTGAATTTTCACTTAAAAAGATGTAATTAGCAATAAATTTAAAGAAATAATATTAATACATATAAATCGGTGACCGGATAAATTATCACAATGATAATTCATCACATCTTTAAAAAGTTATATACAGTCATGAAAAGTGATGAAACAAAAACTTTAATAACTGGGTTAAGTAGGTTAGGTTAGGTTAGATTTAAATATTTTTTTTCATCGTTTCTAATGACTTTATATCACTTTTTAAAAGTGTGTTAAATTGTCAATGTGTTGAGTTATCATGGAACCGTACTTATGTTAGTAATAATGTAGTTATTATGATAAATATGAAATTAACAAAGACTTTATCAATTTAATATGAGAAAGCCATTTTACCTGTTTTTACAAAAAGTTATATTTTGTAAGTTTTTTTTTGGTAAAATATTATGTGTTCAAGGTCCAATAAAAGTGCCGTTATTTGAATTAATTTAGTATGAAAAATGCATAATTTGTCCCACTGCTTACTCTACTATATTATTTTGCAAATTATCTTTGCTTTTACAGATATATTTCAGACTTTGAAGGATGTGTAAATTACGCATTTTACTTTGGATTCTTTGTACATTATCGTCACCCTAGTTCTATCTTAAGTTCAAAACAAAGGTTTTGAGAAAAAAGGTCTTAAAAGTTGAAATGCGATTTTCTACTCACTGGTCCAACAGTCCAACATCATGTCCTAGATTTTGAAAAAGTTTATTTTGAAAATTCGTCTTTTCCACGTAACGTTTTTTTTAATTTTATTTAATTTGAATTATAATTGATACGGCAAAATAAAACTAAAATATTATACGGCAAAATTATCTAATTTAAATGTTTTTTAAAAATTTAATATAGGATTGAAAATAACAGTATTTTTTTTCTTTGAGGCAGGTTAGAAAGGTCAGTAAGGCAGAAAATAAACAATTAATATAATTCATAAAGAATAAACGAAACTTAAAATGATATGCTCGATTGGTAATTATTAACTTAGGATGGTTTATTCGTTGTTTCGGAGAATTCGAACAATTCTTAAAATTTCAAAGTTAATTTTCAAGTTCTGTAAAAGATTTTATCAGATTCTGTTGTTTTTTAAGTTCTGTCAAGATTCAAATTCTGTGAAACCACTCATCCATTGATGTTGGACAAAATAAAATACTTGGCGGTAGTTATGAAAGGTGCTCTTTGATAACACGAAATGATAATTAATTTCAGATTTCAAAAACAGATAGAACAATTTGTAATTAATAATACATTTTTACGACAAAATAGAACGGAAGATAAATGCTTAATTATTTGATGATACGACAAGCGGGAACCAAAGTTGGATGTTACAACAAGATAGAAATAACATTTTTTTTAAATTTTGTATTCACATAAGGATGAATGGAATTCACATAAGGAGAATGGAACATTCGAAATATTCAGATTTCAGCACATACGACATTTCTGATTTCTGTACATACGAAACTAAAGCAAGTACGATAAAATAGATTGGAGGGTTTGGTAGAGCAGGTCCCAAAGCCCACCGCTTATTACTTACTTTGTAAATAGATGTTTCTTGGGAAGTTCACATGACTTATTTCATCTAGAATGGATAAAAAGTGGACATTCACATTAATTTTGTTGCTTTACAATTACATCCTATAATGAATATGGAGTATTCTTATAAATTGAATTTTCAAATTGCCATCGATTTGTTTTATTGAAGGCCAGCTTTGTGGAGCGGTGTTCAGAATGGAAGTATAGAAGTGTGGGATACTAATACTACCACCATACGTGTATTATCTCAAATTAATCAAGGAGATGTTTTTTTCGAAAGTAGTCAACGGGTTACCATGATATCACGATTTTAGTTAAGTGTTTAAAACTTAAATCACAAAAGCGTTATAATTTTAAAACCACGTATGCAAAGGTGCAGATGGTCCAAACACAATGAAAATAATGATTACGAAATTTTAAATTACATAATTTAATGTGATATATTTACAACTTAAGCTAACTAATAATTCCCAATTTATAAAAGCTTGCAGTATTCTTGTAGAAAGCTATAAGCCAATGTCGTTAGACTGCGATTTCTAGTCGCGCGACTGTTCAGTCGCAAAAATAAAACCCATTGTTTCAAATGCAGGTGCACCAACATGCGTCTTAACCTTTTCTCATCTGTGGTGTGTATTTACTACACATTGCTTCTAATAACTTTAATAACTCTATAAATATAATAAATTCTGGTTTCAGATTTTAGGTATTCCTCCGCTATACATTTATGCACTGAATCGAAAAATAATATATTACATAGTTTTCAAATTCAATTAAAAATCAGAGTTTTTTGTTAAAAATCGGGAACAAATACACCAATACAATCAACCGTGTGATACTAAATACGCGAAGAGTGTGCGAGGAAATGACACGCTATTGATGTCCCGCTTTAATTCGCTATGCGGGAACATGAGACATCCACACTTCTGCAGTTGTAGTTTTTGATTTAGACCATCGATACCTACGACCGCACAGCTGTGTTGGTGCCAGGCGCCGGCGCCGCTAGCCAGTCGGCCGCGAACCGTCGCGGCGTCGTTAGATGTGGACTCCTCGCACGTTTCTTTAGCATCTGCCGATGGTTTTTTCATGTTTTCAGCAATTAAATTACAATTATTATCACTTTTGATATAAAATATAATAAACATAATTGATTAGCTATGAATATTCATATTTTTCCGATATTAAATCGCTTATTTTGAGATGTGTATTGACTACACAGCACCGTAACGCGTGTATTTTTTAGCACAGTAAGGGAAAGGTTAACAACTTGCAGTAGATATTTGGTCACCGCCTTAAGCGCTATATAATGTTTCAAATTAGGTTGAACGAATATATTATGTAAAATCATAAAATTCAAACAAGTTCTGCTTTGACCTAGTTGGGTAGATGAAAGAATGATGCCATCGCATGTCTCACCAAAACTATTGCAGGAAAAGTGGAACGTGGTACAAAAATATTAATTATTTACAATAATCCAGATTGGTTTACCCTACTGCAAAGAAATGAAACCTTCAGTCTCTCTATGAGACTAGTGCCAAAACTATTACTCTGCGGAGCATGCCGAATTGCTGCATAATATATCGATGAATTTAATTCAATAATTAATAAGAAAGACCCTACTTAATAAACAATAGAAATAAATAATTGAAATATTACCGAAAATTCATCAATTTCGTAAATTGTAATAAAAAATTTACAAGAGATTTAAAATAAATTTATCAAATAGATAGGTAAGTACCATTAGGTACTTGTAAGAAACAAAGAACACAGTGTAGTGTTTAAACATATTATCAACTCCATTTAGTATACTGTCCATAAAGATACGTTCTTTTGATTCAAACCTAAACATTAAATAACATGTCAACGTCCAACGAGATTCTGTTCAGAAAAGGTACAGCTTTCTCAAGCAGTCAGTAGCTTTACAAGATAAGACAAATAGACACATAAAATATTATTAATATAAATGAAAGTGTTGCCGTCGACATGCTGTGTTCACTTTCAAGACAAAAATAATCATCGCAACATTTTCCTTTCTGAGATAATAAACATAGTTACATTTCTCTTTAGTGTCGAGATTGAGATGAAAAGTTATTTGCGGAAGTTAATAACTTAATACTAAAATACGTCCCTCATTTGCTTCTTGCCTTGCCACGCTGTTTGGGGGATGAAAGATATCTTGTTGGTTTCACAAGGCACAGCGGTAGGACTCTGGAACTGAGGAACTGCAGGTCCAGAGTATGGGAAGCAAGCAGATGTTCGACGAACAAAATCCGCTGTAAGGCTATCAGATTAGAGGCGAGAAATGTTATTTATTTCCGCGGAATTTTCCGCGTGATACTTAGCCGTGCTACACAGGACAAGGAAAACCAGCAGTAGTGTTTTTACAACAACTGTGGAGAATTTTTTAGCGGAAGGCAAATCCATGACCAATAATTATTATAAACAATAATTATTACAAGCAATAATTATTGTAAGCAATAATTATTAGCCTAAAACACCCATAAAAATAGAAAAAAATTACGATTTTTGTTTTTAATATGCAATAATTGTTGAATAAAATACTAGTGTTTATTTAATTATTTGGGTTAAAAATAAGCATAATATGTAGCATAGTGGCTAGTACACCTGACGGTGGGATTATTTTTTATTTATTATTTAAAATTGTATGGGTGTTTCAGGCTAATAATTATTGTTTTCATAAAAACTTTTTCCTGTAAGCATACGTGTATCTTTAAAAAAGTATTATTATTATTCAATTTAAATTATGATATTTTGAAGAAGAAAAGAGTATTTCAAAATATGTGGTTTGAAAGCGAACACTAAGGGCAAGTTGTTTCACAGAATTTAAACGACTCCTTTCATGGTAAGTTTTCAAGTTCTGTAAAGATTCTATTTAAGTTCTGTTTTTATATCACAGTTGGCCAGTTTTTATAGATAACTGAAATAGTAACATACTTGATTAGAACTTTGGAAAAACTTGAAATTTTCCTTTTGAATTTTTTTTTGTATTTTTTTTTTTTTTATAGTGAATACCTCACAAGAGTCCCAACTGCTCCCGTCTGGAGCCAGTGAGACTATGGCATCCCCAATTGGGGGATGTTGTGAGGCTGAAGGTAAGTGGGGAAGGGAAAGAGGAAGGTGGGGAAGTACCTGGCTATTCAGATCTAGTCACTAAACAAGGCTAAAGCCATTTGGAGCAACGTTTCAATTCTGAATGGTGGTCTTACACCAGGGCGATACTGGTAGTATCTTCCACTCTAGAACGTGCCGCAAATATACTATATATTATTTTAATTAATTAATTGTGAAATAACACAAATTAATCAAATAAAATTTATTTGCGCACGCCGGGTTCGAACCCGCGACCTTTGGAATGGCAGTCCAATGCGTTACCACTGGACTAAGCCGGCCGTCTTGATAAATTGTTCAAATTCTTTAAAAACAACTGGCCCAAAATCGATATTCTAACCGTACGAGGATACTGATATAGGGATTGGTGCTGATTAAGGCTTCTAAATAGGTTTCAACCAAAACCTAACCGAATTCGTTGTTAAGTCCTGCCGAATTGTCAAATGCGTCGAGATCCCAAACTGGCCTTATTGGGTTCAATTATTTTGTGAGCTACGACCTCCTTTATTACACGAACAGTATGTTTCGCCAACGACGATGGTAGTAGGGGTTTTTCAAACATTTATAAGTTTTTTTCTATCCCGAGAAGATTTTTTTTATTTCAAAAAGAGAAAAAAATTATGCCAAAAAAAATAAAAAAAATATCAAAATATAATGCATCAAGCCTTAATGTATGGCATTAAAAAGAAAAATACTCTTACTGATGGTAATTTTCAATACATTAATTTATTTTATGAACAAAATTAGTTCACAATTTTAAAGACAAGTACCTACATTGGTTACAGACCAAATATCTAGTTTCCTGGCGATATTATCATTAAAAGCGAGCGTCACCTGGAAGTAGAGTGCGCAGGTCGCAAAACCATCTCAAACCAGGCCAGGACATTGAATCAAGTTGGCCCCTTATTTATTTCCATATAAAATTTTTTTGATGGAATAGATTCGTGTAGAAGATTGGTTAATAACACCATTTTATATATAGATCTTATACTCATAATAGGCAAACTTGATTCCTGTGTCTTGGCCTGGCTTGAGGTAGTTTAGTCGCTGAGGATCGTGCTCATTGATTCGAAGCAGAAGCAATCTGCAATATGCAAGACGAACTATTAAAAAGCTATTTTCCAGTACATATTATTGAGATGTCGGGTTTTAATTTGCTTAATCAGACTCAGTGAAGCATAATATCAAGAATATCTTACACATTTTTTTTTTATTAGATTTTTTATTTTAAAGTATTAATTTATGTACTCAATACGTCTGTCTCGACACAGGTTTATTCTAGTGAGACAGACATCGAAAAAAAACCTGTAAAAAAACTTTATATTGTTAATAATTTTTTTTTGTTTAAAAGTGTTACCCCTTACTTATAAACGTGTTTGACCATACATTAATCATTGTGTATCAAATGTGAAGATTTTAAAACGCGTTTATTAAAACCATTATGGCATGTAAATTTCAATTATTTTTAATAAACATTTTTTTTCATGGATTTATAATTATAATCACAATCGACATTTGTAACAGACAGCCATTATTTTGAAATCATAAATTAAACATATTTTCACTAAAGATAATATTCACAACTACTCTCAAACTATAAATGTGATGTATTGAGAAAAATCAGAAAAGTATTCAGTCGCATAGGTAGGAGTATTTAACTCAGGACCTCAGCTTTGCCTGGGCTTTGCTCTAGTACTGAGCTAATTAGATAATTAGCATGTAAAATTTTAAGTTCTACTTGAGTTAATTTGAAATTCTTTATTTTTATTTATATTTTGATAAATTTACTCAAAGTAGTCCTTAAATATATCTAAGACAACGTCTTATCGAGGTAATACATAAAGTTCAGGATAACCTCAAAATTGGAGATAACTCAATTATATAAGAAAGGAAAAGAAAAGGGTGTTCTTATTTTTACTACAAATTATTGAATTTTGGATATGCACCTCCGTAGGGACATATCCAAAACAGGGATAAGAATTTTATTCATTTTTTAATTTTTTTTTTTTTTTTATTAAATATACAAACACATTACAATAATTTACAAATGTAGATATTTCGAGGCTGATTGCGAAAAAATTAGAAATTTTTAACAAAAAATTGCCCAACTCAATTGAGAAATTATTTCTCGTGTTTGAGTTGGGGAGTGTTGTGAGTCATTATGCTTTATAGGTTGTATAATGTCACTAGTTGATGTAGCTAAAAATTAACAAATAGCTATAAAACTAGATGATAAATTTGATAACACTATATAATAAAGAAAATAAGAAATTTAATTACAAACTAAAAAATAAAAAATATAACTTATATAATATAATAGTTATTACTTAGAAAAAATAAGATATAAAAATAAAAATGTACTTATTAGGTACGAAATAATAGAAGTAATAGAAGGTATTTTATTTTGGTTCATCAACTTATAATGTAAACGTTTAACGCTTGTCATTTTAACGATATTTGCATTGAGAGAACACACCGTGGAAAGAGGCTCGTAAATAAAGCCATAATATTTCAGTACACGGAGGTAAACTAGATTGTTAAACGAATAAGTCATTGCTCTATCTTTTGTCTGTGACAAATAACTTGTTGTTTCCCTACAACATGCATTGTTCTCTATCCGAAACTTAGGAACTTAAAAGAGCTCCATGCATTGTTAGTAAGATCAGACCGAAGAACGAAGATATGTAAAGTGGGTCATAAGTGTAAGCTATATGGTAATAAATTATTCGCAGAAGAGGAAAGCAAGATTCCCTGAGAATCCGAGTTACTTTATCCCAACTTTAGTACTCGGATAAAGTTATACCTATATCAGTTTCAGGGAAGCAATATTTCTCAGGAAATAGACCATGCTTATCATTTATGTTCAAGCTAAACAACGTAGCATCATTAAAAATGAAGGAACTAGTTCGGCCAATGCTGAAGTCTGTATTCATCTCGGAACATGAATCAGAAACGCAAAGCTGAATAAATCATTTTATTTGGCTCTCGAATAAAATTCTGAATCAATATGCAGTATCTAAATTTGAAAGGCGAAATAAAAGTCCGTTTTAGAAAGATATTGGCAGTATTGATTTAACTTCGGTAATAACTAATAACCATTCAAATATTCCAGATGAGACGGGGAGAATCGGCGCGATAAATACATTGTAAAATAAATTGCGATGATAAACGGCCATTTAAAAATGCCTGCCCGTTAAGTCAGTTGGGTTTGATTTTAAATTGCAAACAAAGCATTCTGAGCAAAAGCATAAACCTCAAATTTTATGCTACATTATGAAATACATCTCTCTTCCAGAAAGCTTGAAAGATAAAACATTTTTGTTTGGACATAACATTCAACAGTCATGGAAAAAAATGCATATTAACTTATTTGTCTGGTAAAATACGAGTAATTTATGAAAAGAGTCATTTTTTGATACAAGACACTCCGGTAAATTCTATTTGCTGGTAAAAGAAAACGTTTTTGGTGGAATTTTTTCCGTATTTCATATCCTTTGTTCGTGATTTTTTACCTGATATCGAGTTGTCTACGTTTGACATACGATCCTAATCGGCTCGAGAAGTTTTTTTCAAAAAGCTATCGATTTCAAAATCTGCAATGCGTCACACCACCAGACTCACCTTCATTCCATACTTTTAATATGTAATGCCTCGAGTGT
Organism: Hesperophylax consimilis; assembly: GCF_061612785.1. NCBI lineage: Eukaryota > Metazoa > Arthropoda > Insecta > Trichoptera > Limnephilidae > Hesperophylax > Hesperophylax consimilis. The sequence continues at coordinate 11,136,527 of NC_142844.1, forward strand.
GGTATAAAGGGAGATTGGATTCGGAGAATCACAGATCTGCGATAAGAACGGGTCCGTTAAATGTTTGTGCCGCTGAAATCTTATTACCATAGCTCATACAGCCTTAATGGTAGTATTGTGGTACATTTCAGCGTACCCGAAGTTAAGGCCAAAACTAAATTATTTCTGATTCGTTTGCCTTTGTGGCAGTAATGAAAGGAATTACTGAAGATATTATATTCGTAATGCGAGAATATTGTAGAGAGCTTCCAAGTATTTTTGGTATAAAGGACGAATATCTGATTGCGAAACCAGTTTATAATCAAGTTTAATTAAATAATCCTAAAATTAAGTTATTTTGTTTTATAATTTAAAAAAACAACGAACTGAGAAATCAAGAGTAGGGTAGGGTAAAAGCTTACAGATGATGTAGGTCGATAGTTTGGTCCAGTTATCCCTGCGAGTGCAATCTACGCTTTCCAACTTCCTTTGATCTTATTCTTATAGGATTTCTTCTTGGGAACTCCATTAGAATTTCCACGAGCGTCTTAACTCTTGAACTGCCATATTTCATATAACGCTCCAACTAATAAATAACCACTGTGGATAGTGTACGTACTGAGACTATTTATGTTACGAGATATTATGAAAGACGGATGAGGTATCTACTTTATTCCATGAACATAATATACTTTACCTTTCTTCATAATGTATCGGTTAAGAGCATTGAATTTAAGCACTTAGTTTAAGTGATAAATGAAAATATTATAGGTATACTATATTATTCTGTGACGTTTGAAACCACGAAAATAACGTATTTTAAACACTTTTTAATGAATAGGTAGGACCATTCGAATGCAATATAATACGGTAAAATAATTTCATTGAATTAATTTTTAATGATAAACTAATGTTTATAAGACAAGGTTTTATGCATAGCATAAAGGATAACAAATAATTATAAGCAATAATTAGTCGCTTGAAATACTAATACAAATTGAAAATATCTCCAGAGTAAAAATACTTTGTTTACAGGTGGAAAAAATAAAATAAGAAGTAATTTTGATTGAGGTACTAGTACATATTGAATCATTTGGCGGGTTGGAAATCAGCCGACATAGCTCAGTGGTTACAGAGCACCTGACCGGACATCAGAAGGCACGGGTTCAATTCCCGTTGGCGGCATTTATTTTTACTAGGGAGATAATTTGTATTAGTATTTCGGGCGACTAATTATTGCTTATAATTCTTTAATTTCATTGAAATTCGGTGGTTCAACAGACGTTAGTTTATTATCTTCAATGAAGCGGTAGATTCGCGAGTTCTATCTTGATAATGAGATTCTTAGTAGCCCTTGAAAATCAGGAGTTGGTATTAATCACAGACATATGAATATATAGACTAGAAATTAAAGATGAGGGGTAAAATCAACTGTTGAAGAACGAAGGGAGTAAAGCTGACTGTGATTCGTCAACAAATCAATCTGACAGTATATAGGCATCTCACATTATAATATCACCATTTAGTTCTTAAAAGTAAAATCTGCTTTTGAATGAATAGACATTTTTACATGGGAGCGCAAATTACTCGCCACGTTATGAACAAATTTGCGAAGTCCGAATTCGGCAAAATAAATTTCTTCTATTTTCAGAGTCGAATATTTCGTTTACGTATTTAGTTAAGACACTTTTATAAATGTTCATAATTTACTTCCCAGCAACCAACCAGCTTTGTGTTCAGACGTATCTCGATGTGATAGTTTATGTTTCTACAACTGATCCATATTATACGATGTGAATATGCTTAAAATAAAGTAAAATAATGCTTATATATGGAATGTAATACGACAATTGGGTTTATTCTCTTTTTCACATCTATTTTTACAAGTTTTCATACCACAAGCCACCATTTTGCCGTGTTATTTCGTAAAATGAACCGATGATGCCTCGACCATAGTTCGTACAAGAATGATGACGTCACGTTTTCTAAATTCACTTGAGGCCATACGCGAGCACAGCCGGCTCCAATGGAACCGGTATGGGGAGTGGGGAATAATAAGCTTTTAATCACTTAGGGCAGGTCTACTAATATTCATATGTCTATGGTATTAATATTTTTCTTTGAAAGAAGTAAATTATTGTCTTTACTTATAACACAGCGAAGATTTTCGTCTTGGGTGGAATTAATTGATTCATTATTATTTCTCTCCCGAAGAAATGCATTTTTCAGTAACAGCTCAATAAACATTAGGGACGAATTGTATATTTTTCAACATTTTTGTATGAGCCTTCGGTAGTGTTCTTTCAAAACGATTATTATAAAATAATAAATATTTATTGCTAAAATCTTGAAGGTTAAAACCAACTCATTAATACACAAAACACTCTGATATTATAAGAGCATAAAATATCTTAAGGCAGGAATTATTATTTGCAACCTTTTAAAGAAGATGTGTGTATTTTTTCACTAAAAATAGTATTAAACTGTTTTTTTTTAATATAGACTAAGAAAAATTAAAATTGTTTTAGCAGTAACAAAAAACAACATCATTGAAAAAAAATACATCCTTCGGAGTATTTAGAATAATAAGCATAGTATTAAATCTTAGATAAACTAGCCCCAGTAAGAGTATATATGTATGTGACGTCGTCGTTCTAGTATCTCATGCCTTTTTCAAACAAGTCGCATGAGAAGGAAGAGGACAAAAGTCGAAGACGTTCGTACGACATCTCGCTGGGACTAGTTTACCTTTGACAGTGAAATCAATATTTTAAAACTCCATAGTTCACGATGTATGTACAACGGGCTGCGAGCTGAAATTAGTTTAATTAGTAATGAAGCCAGATTTCACAGTTTTTCTGCTTTATAGTTCTGTAGTTTTTGGTCAATATAATATTAGCGAAAATTATAAAGTTTATCAGGAGAACATTATGTTAGTTTTGAACTATTTGTACCTGACATTTAAGCTGTTTGGTTAACCATTTGTGTAATTTATTTATATGTACACATTTTCTTTATCATAATGAAACAGCTGTTTAGAGGTAGGTATATCTGAAAGGTGAAAGTAAATTTATACAATAACAATTGGATAATTTCTTTAGCGCCGTTATTATAATACATAACCTCAAGGGCCTTGTACAATCTATAATGAGCTCCTAGACCCTAATCGATTATAATTATTTATAATCAGAATCCTAAGACTCACTTATCTGACAGGGTCACTCCAGGTCAAAACTATTTAATTAGAAAAGTTAAGCTTGGAGGAGATATGACTTATTGGAGATAAGACACAGAGTATTAAAAATACTGTAAATTACATGATTTGCTATTTCACCCTCCGTTACTATTGGTATTACATTTATTAGAAGACTAACTGTACCCCGCCATGCGTTGCTGTGTTTCAGTTCATCTGCGCAGATAGACAAACAATAGCAATGGCGATGTTTTTTAAAAAAGCATGTTTTTTCCAACAAATGGCGCTGTTTTAAAAAAAAGCATCAAGCGATATCTATATAATAAAGATAGATAAAAAATAACTTATAACTTACTCCTATAACTTTGAAGTGGTCGAAGAGTTTGCCTACCTGGGCTCCATCATAACGCAGGACAACGAAGACCCAGTAGAAGTAAGAAAGCGCATCACAGCCGCTAACAACACTTACTTCGCGTTGCTGCCAGTGTTCAAATCCCGAAACGTCCATAGGAAAACCAAAATAACCCTGTATAAAACAATTATTAGAACGGTCTTGGAAGTGAGGCGGGAACACTGACAGCAAAGTCTGCGGAACGGCTGGACACCTTCGAAAGAAAGGTACTTCGAAGAATCTTAGGAGCGGTGCGAGAGGGAGAGGCATGGAGAATCCGCCACAATAAGGAGCTATATGACATCTACCAAGCTCCCAGACTCTCTACTCATTTACGGCTCCAAAGACTAAGATGGGCCGGACATGTGCACCGAATGCCAAGCACACGTGTACCAAAGAAGGTTCTAACAGGACACCCGGGAGGCAAACGAAAGGCGGGCAGACCTAGGCTGAGATGGGAGGACGATGTCAGGAAAGATGCCAGAGGACTACTCCATGTTGCAGATTGGAAGACGACGGCCGAGGACAGAGGGCGGTGGAGGCTCATGTTAAAGGAGGCCAAGGCTCGAAATGGGCTGTAGCGCCATTGAAGAAGAAGAAGAAAGATAAATAAAAACATACGCGTAATCGAATGCAACGTTGTGTCAAGATTTCAAAGCAATCGATGAAGATCTGTTGGAGATTTAAGATTAAGATGGAGATTTTTTTAAAAAACGATTATTTTTATTGTTCTGTCACGCCGATTGCTCCTGACAGGCCGTGTGCTAACCAATAGTATCGTCAGAATTTAAACTGTATAGTTTAAATTTCGCACACGTCAGCTATAACCACGGAGGCCGTGGGCCGAGCAGTCGTACAAAAACCTTTCGTCCTGTCAAATCTCGATCGCCGGTCATCTATCGGAATAATCATAATACGTATTTTTTATCGCATTTTAATTTAAAATAACGAGTGCTAAAGAACCACAATCCCGTTCCAGTGCTGACAGATGAGGCTCACTATGCAGATTTCACCATCGCCACGCGGTAAGTTGATTGTGAAGTAACGTTACGCATTGTGTTTTCGCATTCGCCTGTCACAAGTCATAGAATTAATGTATTCGTTATCTGTGTGGAATAGCCCTTTAGTCGGCTATTCCAACCCTTGTTCGTTCCTCCAACATTTATTTTTATTGGTAGACTAGCTGTACCCCGCCACGCTTTCCTGTGGTTCAGTCTGTCTGTGCAGATAGAGAAGCAATAGCGCCTGTTTATTTTACGTCCAACAGATGACACTATTTAAAAAATATGTTTTGGCGTGTCATCTGTGATATCTATATAATATAGGTATATAAAACACGTATTTAAATGCAACATTGTGTCAAAATTTGAAAACAATCGGTAAAAAACTTTCGGAGATTTAAGATTTGGAAAAAACGGACCGTTACATTTTTTATTTATATAGATTAGTTGCTAGAGTGGAGTTGATATTTATTTTAAAAGACTGGAGAACTAACGACTGGAGAAATTTAATGAAATTACCTTAAAAGCTAAGTTTTTTTAGTTGTTCATATTTATTTTTAGTTTTAAAATGTAGACCTTACGCAAACCTTTGAATAAGTAAGAAGAGAAATTATAATTTTCCAACATTGAAACGTTCTAAAGTTTTCATGAACAATTCACATACATCATCATCAATGTACCAAGCAATTATCTGAAAGCAAGACCACGCACTAACTTTCTAGGGCAACACTAAAAACCAATGTTTTGCCGAACAACACAAGGCCGTCTAATAAAGCATAACGGGCTAAAACTTGTGTAGTTTTGTATACAAAACAGGCGGGGTGCTAATAATAACACAAGGTTGTCCCGTAAATCGCAGCCTCCACATCGTATATGAGATTTGTCCCCCGACACGTGACAGATTTACGAAGTAGATGAAGATGTCCTTTGTATTTCATACAAGGACAACATAGTGGGACATTGTCTCAACGATGTAATGGCGCTGGACGAATTTTATGACGCATCTGTAGTGGGTGTTTGCGCTATTAAAATGCTGAGGGTGGCGGTGGATAGTTTTGTAGCAGCTTGTCACAATGACGTGTCACATTATAATATCACATACAATCTAGTTAGAATAAGTTGCGAATTGAAGCACATGTTGGAATCCCACAAAATCCGAAAAAAAAACATTAAATTAATAACAGTTATTATTATACGAAAATGCTTGAAAAAATATTATTAATGTTTAAATTAATGAAAGCTCCGCTCTCCACTCCACTCTGCTCTCCGCGTGCTCTCCACTTGTTCTCCGCGTGCTCTCCGCATGTTCTCCGTGAGGTGAAACTAAAATTGACACCATTTAACTATTTTTTCAAATGAGAAGTAGTCGAGTTTATTTGAACTTCGTTTTTTTAATATGATGGTACCCACCTGCCGGAAGTAAGTCTGAAAAAATAAACATTGTAATTGACATGCTTCTTTGGTATAATTCCTTCATTATAATGAAAAAAAGTTACATGCCTAAAATAGGTGGCTTATAATTAAGTGATAAGTATTTATGTACCTGCTTAAATTTTATAATTTCAGAGGAAATGGGATATTTTCACAAACTATGAATTCCGTTAAAAAATATGTGGAAGATTTAACATTTACTTTTTTGATTATGGTTATCGTACCTACTAAAATATATAATTTTAACAATGTCAATTATGACCTTCTAACTTCAATACCAGTATGTCCTTTTATTATTATAGTAAATTTTATTTTTTCATCAAGTCTCCCGAAAATGCATCAAATCTAAGAACGCTACCTACCTGCTGTAACTTTACAAATACTTAATTTTTATTTAACTTATTTTTTTTTAATTATAATTTTGTAAATACGGAATTATTTTTTATAAATATTTTCTTAATATTTTAAAACATAATTTTATAATTTATAATCTTAACCGCATAATAAAACATAAGTATACCTACGAACTAGCGATGCCTATGTGGGATTTTTTAATATTATACATACATGTATGCATACTATTGTACTATATTTTTTGTTTGATTGTATATTTAAAAAAAAATTATCTTCTATCTACATTGTAATGATCTGCCCTTTCTACTTCAACTTTTTCTTCTCTTCTTTCTACGATAAATTTTCTTTAAGTCCCATAGGTAACTTTTCCATAAGGCTTTGGTTATGTATATATCCGGGGTAGGAAGGTCCTCCCTGCCGTCTTTCAATCCCTTGCCTCTCTCTTTATTACACACCCCTTCAAGTGTGTACATCCTAGTTTGTCTACGTGACGTACGACCTTGAACGTACTCATTTCACGTGACGGATCAGTATAAAAAGGCTTCACCGAACGTTGTGTTGGTTTTTTGTTTCTCGGTTTAGAAACCTAGTTATCTATGTATGTGTGGTATCCCTTGGTTCTTTTGAGATAGAGTGAGTTGAATTCATTACCGCTGTGTTTTAAAACCATCTCATAAACCTGATTTTTCTGAGTCGCCTGCTCTTCAAACTAGCTACGTGAGTCTACCTGTCATAGGATTATGTGAGTATAATAAAGTGTTAGATTTTATATATGTGATATACATACGATAAATTTATGGTGTTAGTTGTCGGCGCCATTCATGTATATATTTTGGGAGGGGAAGGAGAGGAAAGGGAATGAATTTTTTTTCAAGCTAAGATTGGCTCCTCCTCTTTACCAAACAAAACCGATGGATGATAATTTGAGCAAGGCGATCGATATCTGCGTGTCTGGATATCACAACCGGCCGGGTCTCCCCTTGTTCCAAATCGGCAACCGTCACGCCAGAATAAAGAAAACCAGGTCTCATCACCAATTTCAGAATTGCCCCAACCTCAAACACCTCCAGGAAATCTACTTTACTGAGTGTAGAAGGGGAAAGCCATGACAACATATAAGAAAAAAAATATAGTTCTTTCTTATTTATTTAATATAAAATGTATAGGTATGTAACAAAAAATTTACTAACAAATAAAAAAGAACTGTGACATCACCAGTCACCAGTCTTTAAAAGCCTACTTTTTTTCAACCGATGCGGCTCCTTTTATTGTACGGGAGTAGAGACGTTTTTATTCTTAAAACACTTAATGCGGGTGAGGACAAGGATCCCATTCGATAAAATTGATGTTTTTTTTACAGCCATATCTTTTAAAATAATACAAATATTTGAATAATTTTTTTACGAATGAAAAATCAGAAAATAATACCATCTCATCTAGGAATTGAACCCAGGGCAGACGGGGCTCTGCTCTGCCACTGAGCTATTCCGACCCTATTTCCTTCGGTCATATTGAACTGTACCACACTTCAACTAAAAATCTCCAACACTATCTTATTTTTCAAGTAAGAAGATAAATTATAATTTTTGGGTGGTTGGTAAATTTATTAAATTTATGTGGCGATTTTTCTAATTTTTATTTATTTATTTATTTATTTACACATATACGGCACAACACGTGCCATTAACATAATTGACATACTTATAATAGTACAACAACATGAAGAATAACAGTATAATGTTAGTAAAATTTAAGAAAATAGGTAAAAAGTAAGGTAATAAGTAGTGTATAAAAACTATAATGTATAAAAGTAAATTGTAAAGTGAATAGTTTAAAATATAAAGTATTAAAGTACAAACCATAATTTATTAGGAAAAAGTATAAATAAAAATAAAAATTTAAAGATTGAAATAAAACAATAAAATGTACCAATAAGATACCTATCTCAAGGTACCGACAATGATTTAAATATAAAAGTAATAAATCCTGGATTATGTTAACCGATATGATAAATTTTACAAGTACTTATGATTTCAAGTGCATTAATAGTTTTAGAAGTACTGGTAGGCATATTATGTTTACATGATGTATTTACGTGGTACTAGCAAACAAATTTAGTTTAACGCATCTTTTGTATGAAGACAGATTACCGGCAGCGTGATCAATATTAGCATATTCATTGCCTAAAATATGCAAGCGATTGATGGTTGAGTTTTGTTCTGCGTTCGTCATAGTATTGTCACAGTGAAAAGGTGTTTTGAGTCGAGTCGGTCTACTAGGTACATGGTAATTTATTAATGAGACCAATTCAGGGGAGTCAAACCAGTTATTGTTTATTTTAAATAAGAAAATAAGATCATTGAGTATTCTTCTATCTTTTAACGATAAGAGTCTCATTTTTTGTAATAAAGATTCATAGTTTATGTCAACCGCAGGAATACCTAATTTGAAATTAATTGATCTGAGAAATTTGCGTTGGATTCTTTCAATGGAGTTTTCATGGCTTTTGTAGAAAGGGTTCCATATGGGGGAATTGTATTCTAAATGACTCCTAACCAGAGTTGTATATAGTATTTTAAATGTTTGGATATTTTTAAAATCTTTACAAATTCTTACAATGAAGCCCAGAATTTTCATTGCTTTACCCGTTATTATATCAATGTGATTGGTAAATAGTAGTTTAGAGTCGAAGGTTATTCCAAGGTCCCTTATTACAGGTACTGACAATAAACTGTGATTGTTAAAAGAGTAACTATATTTGATAGGGTTTTTAATTCTAAAGAAACTCATGATTTGACATTTTTTTATATTAAGTGTAAGTTTGTTAATGGTACACCATTCTACGAAATTTATAAAATTGGATTGGAGGGACAAGCAGTCGTATATATTTTTTATGATTTTATATATTTTCATGTCATCGGCAAATAATAATATGTTAACATCAGTGAATATGGAAGTGACATCGTTTATGAATAGTATAAACAATATTGGACCAAGGTGCGAACCCTGAGGCACACCACTAGTGGCTTCAAATTCGTAAGATAAGTGTTCTTTAATACAGACAGTTAGTACACGTTTTGATAAATAATTCTTAATCCAACATAATAAATTACCACTTATTCCTAATTTAGACAATTTATTTATAAGAATTTTAATGCAAACCTTATCAAAGGCTTTACTAAAATCCTTGTAAATTGAATCAACTTGTTCTCTATTAGCAAGAGCACCAGAGATAAAATGTTCATACAGTGTAAGGTTAGTTAAGGTAGATCGTCCAGAGATAAAACCATGTTGAAATGATGAGATATTAAATTTTATGCAAGAACATATTTTTTGGAGAATTAACTTTTCAAAAATTTTTGGTATTGACGATTGTATGCATATTGGTCTGTAATTTTCAACTAAAGACTTGTCTCCGCTTTTGAATATAGGAGTGAGAAAGCTATTTTTCCATATTTGTGGGAACTTGCCTGTTAAAAGTGATTGATTAAATAGTAGGTACAGAGGGTAAGAGACACTACTCCCACAGTTTTTTAGAAATACGGGGGGAATTTTATCTGGCCCTGAGCACGATTTAGGTTCCAGTAGTTTGATACATGCTGCAATTTCTTTAATCTCAATATGTATCTGAGATAGTTGTAAATTTATATCGGACTCAAAGTTTGGAATGTCTTCATCAGGGATATCTGTTTCATATACATCCTTGAAAAAATCTGCAAACAAATTGACAATATCTTTGATTTTACAGGAAGTTTTCAGTTTATAGTGCATAGTTTCAGGTATGCCAAGGTTGTTGTTATTTTGAGCTTTACAATAGTTGAAAAAATATTTTACATTGTTACCAATCGAAAATTCCACATTCTTAATGTAATTATTATAACAAATGTTTGATAATTTATTACAATCTTTTCGCAGCTTGCTGAAAATTATAAAATCAGAAAGATTTGTTGTTTCTTTGTAAATTTTATGCGCTTTTTTCTTCTCAATTACTATGTTAATGAGGTCCTTGCTAAACCAGCGAGGGAAATTTGAAGATAGTTTATAACTAATTGGGACAAAGTTTTCTATGGTTTTATATAGATGATCGTAAAAGGCTTTAATATTCTCATCGAGATTACCTCCTTCTAGTATAGACCAGTCAGTGTTATATAGATAATCGCGTATTGCAACATAATTGGCTTTATTAAAGTTAGGATATTGTGTCTGGTTTTTAATTTGGCATTTTATAGGGTTACACAATACAGTAATATCTAAAGGTGGGTGATGAGAATCAGGGGGAAGAACTGAATCGAGTGACTTTCCAACCGCAGTTGACAAGTCGGTACAAAGAACAAGATCTAGTAATCTATTATTGTCATTTTTTACATTGTTTAATTGAACTAGGTTAAGGAAATCACATAATTCAACTATTTCTTTTTCTGTGTCAGTTAAGCTAGAGTTTTGAGATAATGTAGAATTGTCGCGGGTACCCCAGTTGATTTTTGGTAAATTGTAATCACCGATGATAGTGATTTTACTATTTGGAAATTTAAACGACAGTTGTTCAATATCCTCGAAATGACTTTTGTATACACTTATATCTGATGATAGCGGAATATAAACACTGCCTATGATATTTTTTTGATTTTTGCCGTTTAGTAAAATGTAAACTTGTTCCACATTAGAATTTTTGGTTTTCAGAAGTTTTGAAGGATGTATCTTGTTGACAGCTATCATGACGCCACCGCCTCTAGATTTAGCGCTGGTTTGTTGACTTCTGTCAGACCGGTAAATATGATGGTGGGGTAGACCAAGCTCAGCAGAGTTGATGGATGGTTCCAGCCAGGTTTCCGTAAGAATGAGGATGTCATGTGGCAGTGTTGGGGCATGTATTTTAAAGTCCTTAAGTTTAGTTTTCATGCCTCTGACATTTTGGTAATAGCACTTCAGTTTGTTTACATTGTGTCGTTTTTTGGAAGGGTTGTAACAATAGTTGGTTTGGAGTTTATGTACTTTATGGTAAGGTTTGGTTCACCATTCTCTTGACGGAACAATAACTGCTTTCTAAGCTCCACCAATTGATTCCTTTGGAGGATGGTTAAGTCATTACTTGCTTTGATTCCGTCTTTAAATTTGGTGCTATTACGTAGGAGAGTTCTCGGTGCGATATTGTTTGTAAATTCCAATTTAATTGGACGATTTTTGTTGGCAATTTTCTTGGCACCCAGTCGGAATACTTTGACGTTGATTAGATCTAATGACGGGTCGATAGCTTTTATAGCCGAAGAAACTTTATCTCTATCTTCCGTAATGATGACTGCCTTTTCATCAGACAAGCTCTCGGGAACGTTATATAATATGACGTTGTTAGATCTGATGGCCCTATCTTCCATTTCGGTGACAATATCACCCATATTAATGTCAATCGGGTTGGTCCTGCTGAGTTGCGTATTATTTTTCATTGAATTTAATTCTCCTTGCATTACTCCAAAATCGACTACCAATTCTGCAATCGTAGCCATAAGTTCGGTTGTTTTTGGTATTATTTTTACGATATTTTCCTTAGAGAATTTATTGCTAGGCTCATGAACGATTGAGATCAATCCACTGATTATCGCATTTACTCTGGTAATGTACTGCGAAGCTTTATCACTCAGAGCCATTGTTATTTTTATTTTTCTTTTTTTTTTTAAACAGTTGTGAACCCCTGGATTTTTGGTAGGGCGTGTAAGTACTACCGCTGGCGGCGCGGGCGGTGTAGATGCGGGCGCGGGGGGCTTATAGCAACTGTCACTTGATTACACTAATCCTTGTTTTAAACACTTTTAATGCACTATATACTTTTCTGACAATTAGTAAACTTTAAGCCAGTGTTAATTTAATATAATTAGGTGAAACACTTTAAATTTAATACTTTTTATGACTGCTTTAGATGATTTTGTTAGGATAAAAATAATGCGTGTGCACTCTCCGTATTGTTGTTGTTGTATTACCATTTTGTGGTTGTTGGTACCTGTACCTAACTTAAATTATTATTGCTTACTTATTCGCTTATACAATTAACTTATACGTTGAAATACGTAATAAATAGGGTAATGCGGATTAACTAAAATCCTGTTAAAATATCAATAAATTCAAAATATATAACACGTGTTCTTGCAGCTGCGCTTATTCTAATATATAAAACGATAGACTGTGACATTCTCATAATACATTCCTGTTTCACTGATAGTTTTCTGGTCACTTGTATGCAGTCCCGTTTTTAACAAGAATACGAATATTTTTCAATAAATTATCAATATTAAATCAATCAGTAAGTTTTCTCCGTGGGTTACTCAAAAATTTCCTATCGAAGAAAAAGGTAAGTATCTAATAATAATAACAATAACTAATAACTATTTTTTCTGGTATTTAAATTGAGAGCAAAAATATAAATTACATTTATTTCAGTTATGAAAAATGTCAATGTTGGTAGGTTTTTACATTTGCTCCACGCAAGAAACCCTGAGGAAGATGATTTCACTGAAGGCCTTTGTCATCTTTGCGGATGCAGGTTTGAGAGTCTTTTAACCCTAGAAGCCTTATTTACGCCTGCAAGGCGTACACATTATCTAAACTTCTCTTTCTAACGGTTGAAGTTAGCGCCTCGTGCTCTTTAACTAACCCAGTGTCCGACGGGAGCTTTCCGATGGTACCTGTCTAATATCGCTAAGGTAAGTAAAGCCATTTTTTAGTTTTTGAGGTATAGTACGCCTACGAGACGTGTGTTTAGGCTTTGTGTAACTTTTAGGTAAGATTATGTGTTTTTACTTTCGTTAATTTTTCGTATATTTTATGTTTATTATGACATTGTTTCAGACCTAATATTTCGTGGTCTAATGTATTAAACAGTGACGATATTTTGAAAATCTTAGACCGAGAAGATATTCTTTCTCTGGGAGAACCAGCTTCTCAAGACGAGGACAGCCAGTTTGTGGACGACATTCAAAGCGAAGATGAGAATAACTATGTAACTGAAGAGGATTTCCCTTCACAAGCATCTACTCCCACTGAAGAAGCCGACCAAAATTTCAGAAGCTGACTAGCATCTGATTCTGCTCATGCTTCGCAATCTGCCAACTCAGGGCGAATTCATCGTGTTACTGGAAATATTCTTCGCTGTAAGAATGGACGCGGGATGTTTGGTCAAGTAATAAGTGTCAATCATCTCACAAAACTTCAGCTATGAATACAGTCCGCACCTCTCAAAGACTAGCTCAAATTACAAATTAAATCTTGTGGGCACTATTATCAAATAAGCGGGAAATCCATGAACAATTGAAGAACTCGAGATCTCGACCTGTTGGCAGTTCTACGTTTTGTTTTGATGCCCTTCTGACACTTCCATCCTACAAACCAAAACCTGCAAAGATGGTTTACCTTTTATATTATTGTGATGAAAATGCAATAATTAATAATTCAAGTGGCAAACCTGACATGATTCATTTCTACAACCAAACAAAAGGAGCAGTAGATTCATTTGATCAAATGTGCTCCTCAATGTCGTACAGCTGCAAAACTTATAGATGGTCAATGGCTGTATTCTATGGCATCTTGAACATGGCTTTTTTCAATTCTGCTGTAGTTTATGGCCACAACATGATCAAATAAACCCTCAAACAAAAGAGAAATCTTCAAGCAACTCAGCACAGATTCGGTTGATTACCTTGGTTGGAAATGAGACTTAAAAATACTAGCCGAATTCTCGCAAAACCTACTGATTTAGGTAATAAACTTCAGGCAAGAGAACCAAAACCCAGAAAACATTAATACCGCGCTTTTTGCTGCTAAAAAAAAGAGAATGTTGAAATTAGTGTGCTGTAAGTGCAAAAAGTCAGTACGTTCTGAGCACAAAGTTGATGTCTTTGTAGATTGCTCTAAAATTATAGCTAGTAATTAAAAGCATGATTACTTTTAATTTTTACTCTAAGAATAAGTAATTAATGTTAACAAAATATTAGATTATTTAAAAAAAAAATATGTTTAAGAGGATTTTTAAGAAGATGATTTCTTTTCTTTAAATACAAGCACAATGTTTTGATTCATTGTAATAAATACCTGTGATAGTAGTTTCCATTGATGAAACTGTGTTTTATTATTAGTTTATATACTAACCTTAACTTTCCATCGAAAATAGGGCACAATTAGGTATATTTTGGGCTGTCATTTATATGTTTACGCTTCTGAGACGTATGTTAAGGCTTTATGTACCTATATAATAGATTAGGCTTCTAGGGTTAAGCAAAATGGTGTAAAGAACAGTGATTGAGATACGTATTTTAATGTACCACAACTGCAGATGCTCTGCACGATAATATTCAAATAAGCATTTACAAAAAAAAATTCAAAGGAATAATAATAATTTTAACCTGCGTGTGCTTGGATTGTACATGGAAAGCATATTCAGAGACAATGTCCATTCATAATAATATTGCCCACAGACACATTTTATATTTTTTTCTATTAAATAATTTTTTCCCTACGTGTCAAATGCTCTGAAAAATGTATAATTATACTAATTCAATATTGTTTTATGTTTACTTGCACCTGTGGAAAGCTTTGGAAAAAAGTAATAAATGAAAAATGTTATCAAACTGGAAAATATTACGCAAGTAATATCTTTAAATCATTTTTACCTTTAAAATATTAATTTTTGAGTTGTTTCATGTTATGTCTACATCTAAGTAGGTAACACATATTTTTATTTTAGCTGCTATATTTTAATAATATAAAATCAGCTGAATTAACTTTACAGTAAATTGGTATCGCGGGATAATAACCTGTAATAAACACGATGTAGGTATTATCTCTATGAAGAAAAGACATTGGACAACCATTCAAACAATTTTTTACATATATTTTTTTTATATCTTTTTTGCTAGACGACAATCGCATGGTTTTTGCACTTTGTTAGGGTCTAACAAAAAAAATAACCAGTCAGTCTATCCATTTACTTGTCAGAAAAAAATTTATGTTTAATTATTAATTAAAAATTATATTAAATTTATTTATCTCAAAATTTAATATTTTCCGTCTTATATATTAAAACTAATATACGTCCCGATCATATTATTAGGTTATTATGAGGCTGGTCCACTGATCGACGGAAAAAGCTGGAGTAGAAGATACGATTTTCAGAAGTGTTATTTCTCAATTTAAACGTTTTAAGTCGTAGGTTTAGAAAAATTTGTTCAAAATTCTCAACACTTAACTTGCTATACATGGGTCAAAACAGACCCGGACAAACCAATTCACATAGTCCGTGCCTAATATTCCTTAGTCGCACGTAAGGCCACAGAACACTGCAATGTAGGTGCAAGCATCTAGTATCAACTGTTATTTACGGTGATACATCCTCTTTAGGCTAACCCTAATATCTAAATTTGGTTTGAGCTTATATTTAAATAATGTTTTCTTAAATAATATTACTTGGTTGAAAAAAATCACGTGTTTTATTATATTACCATTACCTTTTTGTACACCAGTGTTTTATTGTGTAAATAGCCTTTTTATCGGACAATTTTACCACTTAATGTAAAATATAATAATACTATAAATGTAAATACAAATAAAATTCGAGTCCAATTAGACCCATGTAAACCGTATATGTAGTTGAAAAGATGTATTAATGATCTATTTTTTTCTTTGTTGCAGATCTACCAGAGAAAGATCCTAAGATTTTCAGTCGTCGTACAAGATACACCATTAACGAGCGAGCGAGCTTCAACTGTACTTTCGGTCCCTCATCACCCGTCGCTACCCTTAGCTGGTTTATCAATGGAGAGCCGGCAGACGAAGGAGATCTAGGCAAGACTTCAGATGTTGAAGACGAGGATGGACTGCATACGATAACCCTGGGCATTCAGTTCACGGTTCTGCCCAGGCATTCGAAGAAAGGATACATTAAACTAAAGGTACTCAAAAAAGTCTTATTTCAAGTATATTCTAATAATTGAAGGTTGTCGAGAATATCGAGCAAGGCTAGCGATCCACCAAGAGTGTTGTAAACGCAAATATTGTCTGCGAACCAATTTGTGGTTCTATTCATAAAGTAGTCTGTAATAAATAATTATTATAACTTTATTATAACGTAGTGTGCCAACTACCGCACGCAACGGTTGTGTCCGCCGCGATGTTCGCGATGCCACCGGCTCGTTATTGTTACCGCGCGTGCAGGTAGTGCAGTGAGTGAAGCGGATACCAAATTAAGTGGGCCTCCAACTACAAACTATGCCGCTATTTAAGGGGCCGAAGACCGATAGGTCTCCCGGCCAAGGGGAGTCAAAAAATATCGGGGAACAATTAAAAATATTGTCCCTGAATATTGAGGGAACCTCTCGATCAAAGGTGGATTTTTTATTAAAAATACTCACTGACAGAAATATCGATATTTTGCTACTCCAGGAAACTCATATCGTAGAAACCGACTCACCACGCTTGGATATTCCCGGCTACCTTCTAGCGGCAGTGCGGGGACACCCAAAACATGGGCTTGCAACCTACATCAAGCCGGAGTTGCAGAATATCACCCGAAAAATCACTGATGGATATCACGCGATCGGAATTCTGGTTGGAAAACTCGCTGTATTTAATATCTACAAACCTCCCAATGAACTATGGCAGTCACCAGCTCTTCCTGCATACAATCACCCGGCGGTGTATGTGGGAGATTTCAACAGCCACCACTTCCTATGGGGCTACTCGACGACCGATAAAGCTGGAGAGCAGATCACGGATTGGGCGTCAGCACAGGATTGCCAACTTATTTACGATGCTAAGCAAAAGGGAACATTTTTCTCTGCGCGATGGCGACGTGAATATACGCCAGACTTGTGTTTTGTCTCTACAGCGCCGGACGGAAAACCTATGAGGGCTTCGAGAACTATATTGAACAGTTTCCCACATAGCCAACATAGGCCAGTCATGCTAAGCATAGGCATACAGATTCCGTGTATTTCCAGCAATCCGTTGCCGCGATGGAATCTAAGAAAGGCAGAATGGCGAGACTTCTCGGAATATGTTGACAGGGTTGTGGATAACATACCACCAAAGCCGAATTCCTACGACCGTTTTTCAAACCTTTTATTTATAGCCGCAAAGAAATTTATACCTAGAGGCTACAGAAAAGTGTATATTCCAACATGGAGCTCAGAAAGTGAACAGCTTCTAGCCGAATTCGAGAGGACGAATGACCCAGACACTGCCTCTGACCTTCTCCAGTCTCTGGACGACGGACGTATGAAACGGTGGAATGAATTAATGGAGGAAATGAATTTCGAGCACTCGAGCAGAAAAGCATGGCAAACACTAAGGCGACTTGGAGCTGCAGATCAGCCAACTAAAACAATGCCCAAAGTGTCACCAAATGCTGTTGCTCAGCAACTACTCCGTAGTTCAAAAACGACAACAAGGTCTCACATAAACCACCAGGTCCAAAAATCTCTGAAGGCGGCGCGGCAAAAATGGCCGGTGAACCCCAACACTGTGGTCGCCGTTACAGCTGACGATGTAGATATCGCCCTCACTTCAACAAAAGCTGGGAAAGCAGCTGGATGTGATGGAGTTCTCCCAGACTTTCTGAAACATGCTGGACCACGGACAAAAATATGGATCGCAAAACTATTTACTGAAATTTTCAAAACTGGAGAAATACCAAATACCTGGAGAAAGTCTAAAGTTATTGCGATCCTCAAACCCAACAAGCCAGCAGAGGATCCGAACAGCTACCGGCCAATTTCACTTTTAAGTACCATGTACAAACTTCTTGAGCGAGTTGTGCTCCGCAGACTTACTCCAATTTTGGAGAAAGTGGTCCCACAAGAGCAAGCTGGCTTCAGACCAGGCCGTAACTGCTGCGATCAGGTGTTAGCACTGACAACACACATTGAATCTGGTTTCCAGAAACGGCTGAAGACTGCGGCAGCGTTCATTGATCTCTCTGCGGCCTACGACACGGTGTGGCACAAAGGCCTCCTTGTTAAACTGTACGACACCATAGAGGATGGCAACACAGTACGACTCATTGAGCAACTGCTAACTGGCCGTACCTTCAGGGTTTTTCTAGGAGGGCGAAAAAGCAAAAAAATACCCCTCAATAATGGCCTTGCCCAGGGCTCAGTGCTGGCTCCATCGCTATTTAACATCTACACTCGAGACCTCCCTCACACTGAAGGCAGAAAATTTGCTTACGCAGATGACATCGCCGTCACAGCTCAAGCCAAAACCCTTAAAGCAGCAGAAGATATCCTCAATTCTGACCTAAAGGCTTTGGAAGAATATTTCCTCAATTGGCGACTAAAGCCAAATGGGTCGAAAACAGTTGCGACAGCTTTTCATCTTAGCAATTCACAAGCGGATGCCAAACTCTGTGTTCAGTTTGATGGAAAAAATATTTACCATGACCCCCACCCCCGCTATCTCGGAGTTACTTTGGACAGGAGCTTGAACTACCGGCAACACATGGAAACAGTGGGTAAAAAAACCAGGACAAGGCTTAACTTAGTTAATAAGCTAGCTGGAACTAGCTGGGGATGCGACGCCAACACGCTCAGAACAGCATCCATTGCCCTGGTTTTCTCAACGGCTGAATACTGTGCTCCAGTATGGGCTAGAAGCGCCCACACTTCCATGGTAGACGTTCAGCTTAATGCCACAATGCGAACCATCAGCGGGACTTTAAAATCTACTCCTCTCCCTTGGCTCCCCGTACTTGCAAACATAACCCCGCCAAACATCAGGCGAGAAATTGCAACACTGAGGGAATACAAGAAGGCGCTGCAAAAAAGCGCAATACCTCTACACGAAGATGTCGTCTCCCACCCGGCATGCCGCTTGAAGTCCCGAAAGCCCTTCTGGGCGGAAGGAGAGAGGCTCCTCCGACTACCTCTCACCCCAGAAGATAGGTGGAAACTTGAGTGGCAAACGGCCAACGTGGGAAATGCCCATCTCATACAGGACCCCACCGAGAGACAGCCTGGGTTCTCACTGCCTCGCAAAACCTGGTCCGCCATCAATAGGTTAAGGTGCTCCCATAGCCGCTGTGCCCACATGATGCACAGATGGGGCCTTAAAGAGTCGGCGATGTGTGAATGTGGTGCGGTGCAGACTACCGAACATGTGGTCAACAAATGCCCGCTCCATTCATTCCCCGGCGGGATTGATGAGGTCCACATGGCGACGCCTGAGGCCCTAAAATGGCTCGCAGATCTAGATGTCCCCCTCTGACCCCCCACCATACGAAAGAAGAATTATAACTTTTCAAATTGACGCAACTATTTAGGATCGCTGGTGAACAATTCGAATTGGTAAGGGATTCTGACTTACCCCTGGTCTTCTGATATATGTCTTGTTGTGAACAGTGGCGGCTAGCTCTGAAGAGCGTTGGATCAACGCACTCCCAAAAATTCAGGCAATCTTAAAATAACAATTATCAAACGATAATACTATCATTGAAAATCAAAGCTAACAAGAGCTCGATTTTTGTTATTGGTATCACTTGTCATAAGTCACGTGGTGCGAGCGAATTCCATATCGGTCATCGAGAAACGTCACCCGGGAACATCAATTATCTATACACGCAGAGCATGGATGTCGAGTCGACATTGTCGACCACAGTATTAAAATTTGCCCGAAACATGAACGGTGCTCGCTAATGCCTTTTAAACTCTTCGGTGAGATGGCGCCACTTTGGTTTACAGTTCGCATACCTATCATTCCAGTAGGTAGGGATAGAATGGCAATATTATTAACTCAATCTCAATACGCATTTTCGTGAGTACAAGCCGCCACTGATTGTGAATCGATATTATGGCCCTGATCCCTCATGGGTGGTTATCTCTGCACAAGTTTCCGTAATATATTCGATATTATACAAACTACAAACTGAGGCAGCATTTAGTATTTTCACGAAACGTGCTTTCCTTGTTTTGCACAATTTTTGTCATGTCACTGATGTAGGTATGTACTCCACACTGCCAGACAGGCCCAGGCATTGATGTATTCATCAGGTAATTGGGTAGAGGAATATATGAATATAATATATGTTAGAGGGAGATGCATATAATTGCGTCAACAAGTGTTTATACCAACCCTGTGGCCGACTTATAAATTGGAAGATTCGGAAACAATGCAAGAATAATCTAAGTGTAATGAATAAATTTAATAAAGATGCGCTAAAATGGACGGTTTAGACATGGAAAGTGAATGAACGGAGAAATGAGCACCAGGAGAATATATGTATGACGAGAAAATGAGCGATAAAATATTTTGGGGACGCCTGAGAAAGATATGGAACGCGAATTTAGAAAAAAAATCGAGTCGGGTCATGTCGAGAATCGGAATATTAGAAGTGTAAGTATGAAGGAGACCGTGTATGAATGTAAATAAAACAATAAGCACGTGCCCGGGCAGATTTGTGTGGCTGACGTAGTGGTCCACTCTCAATTCCCACCCCTTTTAGAGAATCGGCGTGATGGTAAGTTAAGGATTGAAGAGAACTTTTTAAAAAAAAGTTGTTTCCCTTATTCACAAAGTGAGAAAAACAATATAAGATAAAACAAAAGTCAACATTTAGACAATTTCAGTTTCACAGTTTGGTTGAGATGATTTTCCGCTCTTAATTTATGACAGCTTAAAAGGGATTTTGGTCATTATTATTACAACGAGACTCTTCACCATTGAAAATACAAAAGACAAAATTTTTCAGTAATATTTATTTTGGTTTAATAGTCTTCTTTATTTAGAAGATCTGATTAGGTTTGTTTTTTTACTTATTTATATAAAATGAGAAAATCCATTCAACTTGTGTTTCAAAGCCTTGAAAGCCAGCATTTTTTTTAACAACTCTTTCAGAAATTTTTTTTTCTTAGTCTTGAAATGAAAAGCACTCAACACCAATATTACTTTCAAATTGTGAAATCACCATAACGCAGATCAAATAATTTATTTTTAACTATTTTATTGATTTTGAGATTTCTTCTAAATTATTCAGCTATCCTTCAATTACGTTAAAGTTTTAAAAATATTCATTAAATCTTAAGTTTAATATTTATGTTTAATTTTTAGTTACTTAATTAATACGTATTTTATTAAATTCAAATAACTCACAATAATTTATGATAATCTATGCTTATAAAGACTGGACGGCTTCTAAGGGTAGTTTATTTGAGATGTTACCCGCAGTAGTATGTCAGGGTATATGTCGTCTTAGGGTCTTCATAACGGAAGGAAGGAGAGGATGAAGGAAAAGTATTTAAGAGGTGGATGGGTATCTGGGGGCAGGTATGTCCAGGAGAGACGTAGGAATCCATCCCTCGTCCGGCTGGAGAGGTCAAAGGGTATCTTCATTTTTTCCCGATCCGGCTCACTAAGTCCACAAACGTGATCTAAATCGTTTATTACAAACTTAAAGTTTAATTTTATATTGTAAGTTGAGGTATTATTGTAACGAGACTGCTTTGCGCTGGAATTTATAATATGCGAACATTAAACCAAATGGATACAGTTTTGGTAAGTTTTTAGATTCTCACGGCCAAAAGCATTTTTGTTGTTTGTTTTTGGGGTGTTATGCCGTGTTGCGCTAACTCCTTCTTTAGCCGACGTTTCGGACAGCGTTGCAGTGTCCATCATCAGGGCAGATCCGGTAGATCCGCAACACGGCATAACACCCCAAAAACAAACAACAAAAAAGGATACAGTTTTCATAAAAATAACGTTATACTTTTTTCCGCAGTGTTCTGTTATGGTTGCCACCCTGTTTTGCGGGGCCCTAGAAAACACCGTAGAAGTGGAGTCACCCCAGAAACCTCCGGCACTAGAGAGCAGAGACATCGCAGCGCATTCGGCCGTCAATTCGCACGCTGACAGGGTGCAAGGTGAGCATTGAACCTGAACACTGAGCACTGAAAACAAAGCAAAACTGAGCATACAAACTTTCATTGATATATTCATTCCAGCACGGTTTATTTTTTCGTTTTCATTCTATGGCGTGACATTTTTTGCATCGTTATGGAAGAACCTCGATTCAACCAATAAATCAACGTGACTGATGATTTGTTAAAAAAAATTCATTCTGTAAAGATAGGAAAGTTTTTTTCGTGCTATCGACGTTAAGATTGCACTCTAAAAACTGCATTAATCTTAATCATTGAATAAGAAGATTATACTCATAAGTCTAAGCCAAATATTAACCGAACAAGATTGAAAAAAATTAAAAGCTAACGGTCTCAACTGGGAAACGAACCCAGGATAACGCCTCAACCAACTCAGCCACTAATGGAACATAATTATTTTACATCGTTTTTTTCGATCTCATATTGAAAATTAAGAATTAACAACAGTATCTTCAACAATTTTTTTTCCATATTTTTGGCTGCGATCGTTTTGAATGATTACAAAGTTCTAACGAATTTATTCGTGACCCAGGTACTAAATAGTTTCTCAGATAAAAATATCCTTACCTTTGTATTTTTTCATGTCTTTTTCAGTTATATGTTTCGTTTAGATTTATTATTATTATATTCTTCTTCAAATATATATTAAATTCATGGGTAAATCTTCTAAACATATTATAAAATAAAACAGCTATGTTAAAAATAATGTTTTAGATGGTTTTTGGTCGATAGTTTTACAAATAAGTCCCTATGTTTCCAAAAGCCATCGTTTCTAGTTGCGTTTTTAAAAGTTGTTCAAATCATGATTCAGCTTCATTGTAGTATTTTATATACATTTTAATATATACAGTGTATCCCTTTTAAATATATACTATTTGTGGTCCCTCGACAATTTGCCAGAGTGTTGAAAATTGAGTACCTTTATGAGTCTTCTATTTAAAATTGAAATACCAAAATGAAGCAAAAGGTAAATAAATTTATTTTTAATGACTAATGACTTACGAAGTTCTTGCACAGCAACTGTAGATTTTAGCACCCCGTATTCCTTGGTCTATGTACTTTCATCTGTCTTCATTTTCTGTCATTTGCTAGAATTTAGAATTATCATCTGATTCTGACAGTTGGCAGAATTATAATCTGTCACCTACCAAAAGCATTTTACTGCAAATTCTTTAAATAATTTCTAATTGTGAATTATGATTCTGTATCCATTCCGTAATCCTTTAATCCTGATATCAATTCTAAAGCCCGTGATAAACAACTGTCTATGAACATTCATCAAAGCGATTTGATCGTCAGAATTAGCTCAGTAATTATTAAGCAGAAATCAGTTAATTTAATCCAAAATTATTTTGGACACGTACCTTGCTGAGATCGTCTGTTTAAGTGGCAACTGTTGTCTACGAACTCCTGTGTGTTAATTCGATCTTCAAGGAATGTATCAATGTATTAAAGTACTTAATCAAATCAATCAAACGAATGAATATCATTATTTTAAGAGTCATTCATAAAAAAAAATCTAATTTTAGAAAGTATTTGGCATTCAAAGATTAATGGGGGTTTGTTTTGTAAGCAAAGAATTCGATATCTATTGAACAAACTATGGCAAAATAACAAGCATTTCAATGAGCACAGCTCGTTTTTAAAATTGAGTATATTGAAACACACATGCTACATACTGTGTTAGCTTTTAACTCGATCCAACCGACCACTATTACCCCGGCCTGAGGGAAACCCGGCACTCATAGTATATAAACATTCTTTGGTGCTTTTGGTGTTTTCCTGTATGTGTTAGCTTCCAAAAGGCGCCTCAAACTTAGTGCAGGACCCCAAACTCAAGGCAGGTCCGACCGTACTGTGCGCCGACTTTCCAAGAAGCCAAGGCGATATTCTGAAGGAATTTCTCCTTTCGAAATTTTTTTAATATCTGACGGCCCTGGCTTCCCTAAAAAAACCATTACGAAATGTTCACAAATGCATTAAATATAATCTCCAATCTACTCGTATATATAAAACTCTTTGTGTGAGTTGATCACATGAAAACTTAATGAACTTCCATAAGAATTATTTCACAACACAGAGGTCATAAGCTGGGCAAAAAATTATAACGATATACTTATGTAACATTTTTGTTTCAGCTGGCAGCACGACAATTTTAAGGGCTGATCGCATGCTTCTCGTAATCCCCCTCGTGTCAAGCCTGCTTTACGTGCTGCCCCCGAGCAAGAGATAACCGCTACATATCATTACTGAATATCTTACTGTTACGACTAGACTATTGAAATTATGCCAAAGATTGATTACCATTCATTTTCCTAGGGGAACTTACATCGCTAGGTTATGGATATGTATATTATGTATGTTAATTGGCTGGGATCTGTGGGAAATTTGACAATTATTTGAAAAAAAATGTGTTGCATTAGATACGGATTGGTTGTTAAAATGGATTCATGGTGCAAATAACAAACACGGATAAAAATGATTAATGCTGATTTATTAAAAATATCTCCAAAATATAAAGTGTTAGTAAATTCATAATAATATCGGAACATGTGTTTATTCATTTGTCTTTGTCTTAAAAATATATCATTACGAAATGCAAAAATGTTGAAATTATTATGAACACGTGTTCGAAATCGTGACAAAACATTGGTATTTTAATTAAAATTTATCAGGATACCTATCAATTCAATCGTTAATGGCCTACAATTTTTTTTAACAGTACCTAATAATTTGAAGAGATTATTAATAAATTTGCAATACTTTTTATTAGGAAGTTTTATCCGTGCATTATTCAAAATTTTAAAATAATCGTTTTGTCGATTTTTTGCTTAATGGTTTATTAATTTTATTTTGATTGCTTATTGAAATGTAAATCCTCAAGCGTGTAGGTACCTAACACGGAACCTATAATGACATAAATTCTCTAAATATATTGTATTAAAAAAGCAATGTTAATCGGTAAAATCTATAATCCACATATAAAAACTTTAACCAAAGAATGGTTATTGTTAATATTAATGGTCGCATTAAGAGTAATATTTGATTTAGATTGTGAACGAAGAAAAATCAGCATCGACGGCCCCAATTACACTGGTTTTCTAATTTTAACATTTTACGTACAAATTGCTTATTGTATACAATAACATTAACCACCATTTTGATCGCTAACGTTCAGCTCAGATACCATTTAAATAGGCAATTTTTTTGTGAATACAAAAGTATATATAATATAAAAGTCTTCGGGATGGTGAAGGGAAGCGAAAAAGGTAGGAAGAGGGGAAAAAGGAAGATTGGTAAGTAGGTACCTGGCTATTCCAAGTAGTTATTGAAAGCCATTTAAAGTGTCTCCTTTCTGAGTGGTAAACATAAACTTGTTATTATTTTAAATAAATACATATTATTGAAAATTACCCTTATTTAATTCAGTCCATAAATTAGTAAATAAAATTGTATAAGTGTCTATGTGTTAGTAATATTAAGTAAATAATAAGATAAATAAATTATTTTATTTTATTTGAATATAATATTATGTAATGATTATATTGTGATCTTTAGATTTATGTTTAACGTAAAAATATATGATAAAATCGTATTATTACTACGTATTTACGAATATTATGTAGCAAAATAAATAAATATAATGTACGTTTAAAATGTTTTTTTTTTAACTCTTCAAATCTCATCACTGTCATAGTATTTTAAAATATTTATGTATTTAATCGATGTGATCGTTAACATGATATGTCTGTTTAAATTTAAAATGATAAAATTATTCTATCACTTTGACGACACTAAATGTAATAATCTGGATGTATGTAAATAATACTAAAATAAAATCGATAATTTTATCTGCTTCAATTGTCTTTCGTTAACCCCTTTCAATAAAAAAGCTCTCACTATAAGTTTTAGGATAAAGTTTTCGTTTAAATTTAATGTAATCCTATTAAATTTTCTATTGAGTAAGAAAATATATCTATTATTGAAAGGAGAATTTTTTATTTAGTGCCCACATGGAATCCCTTGACTTATGCAAATACATAATGTTATCAAAGGGTTTCAGAAGACCTTTTTATGATAATATTTAATGAAAAATATTTTATAACCACCTTTTGTTACCTCACTCTACAACGCAAAATATGACGACTATGAGCGTTACGTAAAGAGTAAACTTCGGTAATGTTTTTTTTATATGTGCAAATATTAAATTCGTTATTCAACGTAATATTAAACATGTACAAATACATTGAACAAATTGATAAAGTATGATGGCTGGAGATATGTTTTGTGTATTTACCCTCACTACCTACTCCGCTTCCCGCAATGTTGAGCAGAGAAGGTGGAACGCCACACTCCGACTTGAAATAACTCCTCTCTTCATCAACAGTCAAAGCTTATTTTAATAGAATAATAGTACGTGAACACAAAATTTAATGAAATTATTACAATCGTAAGCATGATTCAGCTAATTATGACAATCGGAAGTTTAACTAAACAAATTATGACAATCGGAAGCCAAATTCAGCAAATTATGACAATTTGAAGCCTAAATAAGCAAATTATGACAATCGGAAGCGTACTTTAGCAAATTATGACAATTGGAAGCCTAATTTAGCAAATTATGACAATCGGAAATCTAACTAAGCAAATTATGACAGTTGAAAGCCTAATTAAGCAAATTATAACAATCGGAAGCCAAATTATCAAATTTGACATGGTATCAAAATGTTTTGAGTACCCAATAAATAATAAATACCTACCCATGGTTATTTTTTTTACATTAACCCGAAAAAGGAGGCCCTAAAATAATTTCCCCTCAGACCCTGTGTCATTTTTGGGGATGCTGTGAGGAGGGTCTTTTTGAGGATATGAAAAAGAGGAAGTAAATAGGTATGAGGAGTTGGGGAGGAATCTAAGTATCAGTATATTTATCTTTCTAATCTATCCCTCCCGCTGCGGCTCAAGTAGTATAGAATGATAATTGTATTAAGTCACGAATTATGGATACCGTTAAAAATATAAGGAACATTTAAAGTTATTTTTTCTAATTCTGACCAATTTAATTTCTGATAAAGATCTAACTTTTCACATTGCTAAACGGTTCGAACTGGCTACAACTTAAACTTACTTAACCATGACATTGAAAACGCTACTGGCTGGTAAAACGGCTGTCACCAACAACACATTCACGAGCAAAAACGAACATGTGGCGGCAAATCTAAAATGTCATATTATTTTAGTATCCAAAACATCAACTACGGCCACAAATTTTTCAAATATACATGGCAGTTTTATAACTAAAACCAATCAAATCTACAAAAAATCGACTTAAACGATATTCCAAAGGACAACCGTTCAATCAGTAAATTCAAACTCAAATCAAAACATGGCTGAGAGAACTGAGTGATAATCAACTGGCAAATATTATGAAGATATTGTAAATTATCTGGATAATTAATACAAAAATATGAAAAATGAACCCGGGATAAACAAAGTTTGATTGACTGAAAAATCGGTTTGACTGAGGATTGGGCCTTCCTACTCAGGCACTAGAGTCAACCACGCTAACAACTTTGCCAAATCGCGATTGGCTGACCGATATTTATTTCGTTTATTAACTTCTGCAATGTCATCCAATTTCAGAGAAATTCCTATATGTCTGCGGGTGTATGCGTGATTTCCACAAAAAGTTTATAGAATTAATTGTTATTGACAACGACTCTATCTACTGAATTTTAGCTTGACCAGATGTCGGGAAGTAGGTTAATTTTCACTTACAAGATTTGCATTCTTTCATTCACGAAAACAAAAGTGAAATTCAAATAGATGTATTTAAAAACTACCACAGGCCGCCTCAGAACTGGAAAAACCTAGTGAGGAAGACTGGGAAAACTACCACAGGTCGCCTCAGAACTGGAAACCCTAGTGCGTAATACTGGGAAAACTACCACAGGCCGCCTCAGAACAGAAAACCCTAATGGGGAAGATTGGGAAAACTACCACAGGCCGCCTCAGAACTGAAAACCCTAGTGAGGAAGACTGGGAAAACGATATTATTCTTTTGAATATAACTTTAATAGTGTGATCTGTGTCTTCAATAATAACCGTAAGTGCGGTACGCTAATATATATTATGTTACAACATACAATATTACCACTTACATAAGTCATAATCATGAACAAACTTATCTCAAAATTACACTAAAACAAAAGCAATGAAATACCGACTACATGAAATGAAAAAAAAAAATATTATATTTTCGCTGCAGCAGGAATCGAACCTATCTAAGCATCCAATCTCGAAGTCAAATACGTGAAGCATTCAACCTTCTATGTAAGAGCAGTCAAACGATATTTCTCTCTGAAGTTCTCTGAAACTACGAAGACCATTACAAAGGTCATTATTAGGTCCCGAAACGAAATGATGGATGTTATTTCATTATCTCTCGTTTCCCTTTGCCAAAATTTACTGCTAAAATAATAATACAGTACAAAATGATTTATCTCGGCTAAGCCAAATTGAACCCGCGATTGAATTTCTAGGAACAACACAAACTCTAAAACAGACAATTTGTTTGTCTGAATCTGAGACTGGAAAATCTCTCGATCGGGAAGCATGGGCGTCATTATGTGCGCAGCATTAAGTATATTGAGCAATTTTATTTTCTAGACTAATTTAACGGTATTCAATAAAAAGTGTATCGAAAAAGGGAACCAGAAAGAAATTAATTGTTTTTTATTTTGTTTTTCTAATCAAATGTCTGTTACACGGTGTACTGTGGTGTTAAAGCATACCTTTCGTGTGCTCCATGTCTTGAGAAATGCGAAACTCGAGGAAGTAAGAATAAGACAAATTTTAACTCTGAAGAAGTACCTACCTAAATTTGTCTGTTTGTTTAAAAAAAACTATTGAACGGTATGCTCTGACGTCATGAAATTTGCACATCTCTTTCGAATACGAAAAGTAATTATTTTCAGTTGGCAAGGTCGTTTACATTATTTTAATTGTAAAAATGGGCAACTCATATTGTTGGTTCCATAGTTTTAAAACCATCAATAAAAATAACGATTTGAATTTGAGTACCTAATAAAAATAATTTAACAAACGTATAGTTTTACCAGTCCCAGCGAGAGGTCCCACGTGACATCATCATTCTAGTATCGTCTGTATTTTTTGTTTTGATTCAAAACATGTGAGAAAGAAGAGGGTCGTCAATGACGTACGGATGATCTCTCTCGCTGGGAATAGTTCAGAGACCTGTTATGTGACGTATATCAACCCCAATTATTGGGAAAAGTAAATGCCCACAAATAGTGTAACAAGTAAATGTTGTGACACAAATCAAAAAAATATAAAAAAATGTGAGATGGGAGATAATGGGGGAGATGATGCGGCAGAATTAAACATTGTGTTTCTTCTAGGAATCAATTAAAATTGGAGGGTAAAAAGGTTTGAATTTAAGTATAAATTACAAAGAAAATCAAACCCTTTTATAAAAGGTAATATAAAATGGCGGAAAATCAGCAGAAAACATTGGTTAATTAATTATAGGTAAGTAATGTATATTTTGTAGATTTCGTTTCCTATGCCACCTTGATTTAAATCGAGGCATTTTGTTGGTTGGTCTCTGACCTTAAAGCGAACTTATCCCTCATAAAACTACTTCACTAATAAGATCCCAAAGTGTGTAGCTTCCTTAGTTGATTTCGGTATTTGACGTAGAAAAATATATTGTATATTCCTTTTTAAATGTGTTCTTAATGCAATGTTTCCTAATGAGACATCAAATAATATATGAAACTTTAATTATATTTATTAGTATTTAAAGGATTTCTTCAATTATTCATTTTTAGATTCAGGGACGCCCGAGGAAGAAATGGCACGTTCAAGTGAACCAGATAGGAGTCGACCACGTGGACTGTAGGTTGTTTTGTGGGTCTTACATAGGGCTGCCACCTCTCCGGGTTTGCATGGTGCATGTCCGGGCTACGGGTTTAACATCAATATCTCCGGGTCAGACCGGGTGGTGGCAGCGAAGCGACAGACGACCATCACGGCGCATAGCGCGTGACTGTCTGACTGAGTAAATGCATGATGAATTCTACGGTGCCAAAATAATGAGAAACATAAAGTTTTTGAAGCCTTCTGATCAGGATCAATTAAAAAAATAAGCCAATGAGGTTTACAGGAAAACTCTTGAATACATACAGAAATATTACGATTTTGAGAATTCTGTATTCAATTTTTTTTCCAAATTCGATCTTACAAGTGCAGTAAGTTACGAAGATACTGTGGAAGCTGTCGAATCACTTTGTTTGAAAAATGTCGACGAAGATAAACTTTATGACGAGACCCGAAAATTAAACCAAGTATCTCCTCAGTTTGTACAATCTAGTGATTCAACATTGCCTGTTGATTTACGATGGGTTCACTTACTGAAAGTCACCTCAACCTTCACCAAACTGCCAAAAATAATTGCATTTTTTTTTCAATCCCTATAAGCAATGCTTTTGTTGAACGCGTCTTTTCTTTAATGTGATATTGTTGACAGACGAGCGGAAAATGCTTGTCAGTGGACATGGTGAAGGCAGAGTTAATTGTTAAGATTTATTACAATATGAATTGCCAATAATTTTTGAAATTTTTGAAGAAACCTGAGCAAGAAAAGATGCTTAAACAATCCCTTCAGAATGAAAAATATAGTTTTAAGTGTCCAGCTGAGCTGGTCCAAGTCAGCTTAGCACTTGCTAGGTCATTTATATTAAAAAAAACATTACCAACGGTAATTTATCATGACATTTTGGCTTAATTAAATAATTCATACTAAAAAGTATTATTTTAATTAAAAAAACTATATTACAAAAATCTCCGGGTCTACTGTTTTTGAAAGGTGGCAGCCCTAGTCTTACATCATTCCTCATTATTTCCTCATCTTCATGTACGTTGATTTCCACAAAATAAAAAAACCTTCATCTTTGTTTACTGTAAGTTGTGTTAACGTTACTTCATAATATTAATGATTTCCTCATCTTCGTGTACGTTGATTTCATCATCTTCATGTTTGTTGACTGTAAGTTATGTTGATGCTACTTCATCATTTTAATGATTTCATCATCTTCATGTTTATTTAGCCATATTATTTTAATGTCGTTTTTAAACTTTTTAATCTCCATGGTGTTTTTAATTTCATTTAAAAGCTAAACTTTGGATGTAAAATTGAAAACTGATTTTCTCTTAGCTCGACTCCTGCATTAGCATTATTGAAAACCCGTGCCGGCGGTACGATGCACTGCAATAAATTATTACACTAACCATGTACGTACATTTTTTCCTTCGAATATTACCACTGTCTTATTTATTTGTCTTTGTAATACTACACCAATGGCTTTTGCTTTTCCTGTCTCCCGTGTTGATTAATAAAATAATAGTTAGGTATCTTAGGACGGGTTGTTTCACAAAATTTTAACAATTCATAAAATTTCAAAGTTGATTTACAAGTTCTGTGGAGGTTCTATTCAAGTTCCATTATTATATTCTTACTGGCCAGTTGCTCACAAAACTGAAATAATAACAGAACTTGAATAGAACCTTCACAGGACTAGTAAATCAACTTTCGAAATTGATAAATTGTTCAAATTCTGTGAAACAAGCCGTCCTTAGAATATTAGTCGGAAAATACAGATTGTGTACCTACCTGATTGTAAACAAGCCTCAACAAACATATATAATTGGTTCAACGATGAAATCAATTTGGGTTCGACCTTGCTAAACATTAAATGCCAATCTGATTTCTGATTACAGGAAAAAAATCAATTACCAGAATAATGGTTTTCCACTCAGACTATGAAACCATCCATTGCGTTGATCATCTATATTCTTTTGATAGATAATTTCGTGAGAGAAGATCAGTTCCCAATCAAACACCACACCAGACTACTCCACTCGCCGAAATCAACATTTTCTTTCATAAGAAATACCTATCAATGCAAGCCAAAACTTAATTAATTCTCGAGAGAATTCACCTTTCACAGCCAAACCTTGACCTCCGATTATTGAAATTAAATCGTAGGTATAAAAGTTTTAAAGACGTTTTCCTTGTTTTTGAACCTCCCCGGGGTGATGCTGGGAAATTGCTTGGGGTAGGTTTATATACCCTAATAAGGATTAATTTGTGCTTATTCACAAATTACTCCTTTAATATACCTAATACATAGTATATTTGCGACACGTTCCAGAATGGAAGATACTCTCAGTATCGCAGTGGTGTAAAAAACGTGGAAAAACATTCAGAATTGAAACATTGCTTGAAATGACT
Organism: Hesperophylax consimilis; assembly: GCF_061612785.1. Classification (NCBI taxonomy): domain Eukaryota; kingdom Metazoa; phylum Arthropoda; class Insecta; order Trichoptera; family Limnephilidae; genus Hesperophylax; species Hesperophylax consimilis. The sequence goes on from NC_142844.1 coordinate 11,169,099, forward strand.
TTGGCTATGTTTGGTGACCACATCTGAATAGGTCACCTCTCACCTTCCTCTTCCCATGTGACTTTTGTGCGGTTTCACCTGTAAACAAAACAAAAATGTCGACAAACAAACAGATGATGATAATGATAACAAAAAGGCGAGAATTTTTTTTTATACTAAAGCGCGTACATTTTTATGTAAACTGTTTTCATTAGCTAGCATAGGAACTTTATAGACAACTTAGCTGAAACTTCTCTTTATTGGCTAGCCAATCAACATTTTTCACAAAACGCTGCCTTAGTGCTTGTATGTTCACTAGACCATTTAGCAAATTTTACAGGAGACTTTTTTTTTGTTTTTACAGGCAAATTCTAAAAAAATCTCGATTTTGGTCATTTCGTTTTATACATATGTGTAACAGAAAATGTTTGAAGATCATTTTTCGATGATTAAAGTTATAATATGCCCATATTATGACTTTAAAGGTGGACGTTGAACATGGCTTGAAAATGATGAATGATTATTTTGGATATCGTCTAGAGCAGAGATGGGCAAACTTTTTAAGGAAAGGGCCAGATAAAATAAAAAATTATCTAGGCGGGCCGGAAAAAATATTTTATAAAATATTTTTTTATAAGTGATATAATTACTTTATTTTTTAATTTTTACATCATGCATAATATTGAGTACATTATATGCTAGAATGGTAAAAATGTAACAAAAATTGATTATTCTTTAGAAGAGTATGAAGGCGTATGTGACAGATGAAACTGTGGCTGAGCTTCTAAAAGTTTATCATAATCTGGTAAAAACTGGGATGAGCTGATTCGCAATAGTGAAGCTAAATGGTGGTCAGTCAATCGGTTTCTAACACTATTTTTGCGAAGCTTTATAGTAGAAAACACCTGTTCACAGATGTAGGAAAATGCAAACATCGCAATTATCTTCTGAGCGTGAGATTTCAGGTTTGGGAAACTTGATTTTGACAGGGCCTTGTAAAACTCAATTTTGGAAACGTTGAGAAACAGTTGCTTCAATTCAGTGTTACATTGCAACTCAATAAATTCGAGCTGCAATTCTGGTTTGAATGATTCACAATCCATATTAAATGGCATGCTAAAAATGTCCAGGTCCTGTTCTATAACTTTGAAGTCTTGGAATCTTCGTTCAAATTCTTCATAAAGATATTTCACGCTTTTCTCATAGTTCTTAAGTTGGTCCTCCCTAACTGCAATAGTTTTTAGTCTTGGAAAATGGGTAAAGTCTTTCTTGACTAGTTGTTTAGAAAATAGATTGAATTGCATTTTGAAACTCCTGACATGACCCCAAATATTATTGATTAATTGATTTCTTCCCTGGAGTTTAAGGTTCAATTTATTGATGTGACTGAGAAGATCTGTAAAAAATGCAAAGTCTGAAAGCCATACAATATCTTTCATATGTTCACATTCGTCCATTCCTTTTTCTTCCATGAAAGAGATTATTTCATCTTTTAAATTCCAAACTCGTTCGAAAACTCGTCCTGCACTGAGCCACCTTACTTTAGTGTAGTAAAGTACATCAGAATACTCAGACTGCAATGAGTCAAGAAACTCTCGAAATTGTCTATGATTGAGTGCTATGCCATGCTACCGATCTGCAAAGCGCGAGGTTGTGTGCAAACTAATATTAGATGCAATAATACCGTACTTAAAATACAATGAGAAGGAAACCGTGAAGTATTCTATTCTATCTACGTAGAAAATACATTTCGTTCAATTGGTAAATTGTAGTAGGGTTATTCAAATCAATTTCGCGGGCCGGATTGACTAGTCTGGCGGGCCGGACTTGGCCCGCGGGCCGTACTTTGCCCATCACTGGTCTAGAGATTAAACAATTCGGCTCCCATAAGTTTGAGGTTTTTTTTTTTCAATTAGCCAATTAGTGGTAAATTGTATATACAGGGTGTTTTTTAGATTTCAAACGCTTTACTTTTATCTTAGGTAGTAGTTGACTAGTATTACTTATATATACAAACAGCGTCCTTGAGATGATTTTTCACAAAAACTGCTCTATATAAATCATCCTAATATTATGTAAGTTTGAAAACAACGTACAAGTACAAAATTACCTACCGCTAATATACTACTATCGGTTGTGGGTGCATGCGTGATGTGAAATATTCCTACATCGTACGTATTACGGCCTCCGTGGTCTAGGAGCACTCTCGACTAGAGATCCGGAGGTCGCGGGTTCTAACCCCGGCGTGTGTAAGTAAATTTTATTTGATTCATTTATGTTATTTAACAAATTATTCATTTAAAATAACATATAGTTTATTTGCGGCATGTTCTAGAGTGGAAGATATGGTGTGAAGACCACCATCAGAATTGAAATGGTTTTAGCCGTGTTTGGTGACTAGATCTGAATAGGTACTCACTTACCTTCTCTCTTCTCCTTCCTCCTCCTTCCTCTCTTTCTCCTCTGCATCTCCCTCCCCCCATCCTACCTTCAGCCTAACAATATACGAATATACCCCAATTGGGGATTCCATAGTCTCACTGGCTCCAGATGTTTGGAAGCAGTTGAGACTGTGTGCGGTATTCCGTCAAAAAAAATCCCGAGTGATGCGTAAAATTATTCATGTTCAATTTTCAGTTGATAATTGGAACTGATTAGTATTAAATCGAATAAATTAATCAATAATACTTTATTTGAAATGTGTGTTGGTTGTGACTAGTGAACTCGCATAGATCTAGCGAAGTTCGTATGAAATTATTATTGGTTACACAAAGAGTAATTTTGTTAAATAAATAGTTTTTTTTATAGCTATTATACGCTATGTATATTGGTAAACCGTAGAAGGTGTATTATATGTAGGTTCATCTAGTGAAGCACGTTATGTCCAACTTTAAAAAAAACTACTATATTTATTTCGTTATTATGGTGCAATTTTTTTTTCTACTACACTGATCTTATATAATATCAAATGTTACCTTGATTTGTATGTATGTTATATTTTTGACAATAAATAAATAATAATAATCCTTGATATTATCCTAGGATGATTTACGAGTTTTTGCCCCAGTAGAGAACGCAGTCTTGTCTTAGTGGGCTTCAGAAAATTGCGGATATCGCGGAAAACCATCTCTACCGTCTTTAACTCCTCGTCTAGGTTGGAGTACGCACTGATGTGCATGTTATTATGAAACAAATGATTTCTTGCACATGACCGAATTTCTAATAGCGAGACAAGCAAATAGAGTTATTTGCTGTATCTAAACCATATTCTTGCCGAACTCCTCCTACTCTTCATCTTCCAATCTCTGTTAATCCGAATCATTTGTGTGTTGCTTTGCTGCATAGGTTTAACATGTTTGTTCCAAACAGTTTTAGAAAGTGCATAAAACTTTTGAAAAAGGCTCGAGCTCCTTTGTTAGCATGGTCAACTAGATCGATTTGTTCGACGTTGGTAATTGATGCGAATGAATGTAATACATCTTTAGGAATTCAGTTTTTGTTAATTTCATTGATTTTTTGGATCCAAACAAGCGGCATCATTAATTAAACACTGTTTACAGTTGAATTTTTCACTAACTTTTACTTTCAACAGGACATCAATATTTAAAAAGTTTCCGCGATTGTGGTTCTGGCCCTCACCGACATCCATCAAGGAGCAGGTACATATAATATTATATCAATGGTTACTTTCAGAACGAGACGTGCATTGGAAATCATGAGAATTTTTTGCTCAAGACGTTGTTCAACATTTCATATCTTTGTTGCTGTTAGCAAGACAACCAAGGCAACTTGATGATTGTGGCTTGACGAGTTGTTCGTGGATATGTCACAATCAATGAACAGACTTCTTTCAACGTGTCACCAGGTGCAATGTACATGCCGGCCGCGGCGGTACAAAAGATCTTATTTATATTTAGAGAATGAAAGGGATTACCGTCGAGTTCTCATTGGTAACTTTCATCAAAAGGCAAGCTGTTTTCATCACCCGACGGTTATTGGGCGGAAAGACAAGAAGCTCAATTTATTCGAATTGGTGGCTTTCTTTCTTGGAGGAGCAAATTTCGAAGGTTTTGTATTTTCTCTGCAACCCTGCCATATTTACTAGGCTTGTGTATTACAATGGATAGAAATAATTGTAAAACATCAGTATGGCGGTCGTCCCATGCAAAAGTAAATTTTCATTTCACGTAATTGTAACTTGGCAATATTTTCCCGATTACTAAATTAAATTTTCCATTCCACGAATGTAAATAGTTGGATTTTATAGTAGGTAGGTACATCATTGTTTAGTGAATCAAAGTGTTATTTCAAAAAGCAATCCTAAAAACCAATTTTTTCAATGGACTGTTCGATAGAGACAAAATATGTATTACTAAATTTAAAAATGCATTAATTGTGAGGGTATTACAATTTCTGTTTTTATTCGAATATTTGTGGAAATTATTATAACGTCCTCTTTGCGCCGGCGCCGCTCGCGACTTATCGATAAAACAGATGTCTGTTTTACCCATCTGTCAAACGAGTGCGAGGTCAGTTTGTACATATCGTCTTACGTCAGTGTTGTTGTGTCCTGTCATAATGGCGTGTTATTAGTGTTTTAATATTGTTGTTATTCCTTTTAATTCCAGTTATCTCTTTGTTAAAGAGTGCAAAATGTCTGCCAGGAAGAAGGTACAGCCCAAACGCCATTCGCATAGTGGTTTTATCTCTCTGTTTGCTGTGCAAGATGAGAAGTCGCTTGAAAATGAGTTGACACCTTCATTAGTGAGGTCAGCTAAACGAACAGGTCAATTAAATCTATCAGCTCGAGGTTTGGGAAAAGGTAACTTCAAATCGAGCAATTTAACGCATTGCAACTGATTAGATACGCAGTCAGTTATAATTAATTTCAATTTTATTTTTTCTAACCTTATTTTGATATTTTTCAAGTTCCTGCTCAAGTATGGAAACTGAATGAGATAGAAATTGAGAAGGATATTGACCTTGATTTCAATCGGTCTTCGAGTGAAAAGCCTTGGTGGCACAGTGTTCCAATCATCTATTTAGACATAAGTTCTAATGCAATTGTAGAACTACCGTCTGACATAAACAACTTGCCAGATTTGACAACTCTATTGGTAAGTGAAATCATTAACAACCATATTCTATTATAATTTAGATTCATCATAAATACGTCAATTTTTACAGTGCTAACTGATGGGACTTTTATAAATGTTGATCAAATTTAATGTTAATTGGAAAATAAAACATTAATTACAATTATAAAACGAAACAAAGCATATTTTGTGTGCATAGAATTTTTCGGGTTAAATATTTGTACTATTGTATCTAGGATTTATTATCTATAGCTTCTTTGCATTATTTGTGTGCATCCTTACATATATCGATTTTTGTATTATTATTTATTACATGCATAAATTGCTGTAACCAAAAAATTGCAGTGGCACAATTGCAGTTTATTACCACCGGTATATTTATTTAAATTGCTATCTTCAAGTTGTTAGTGTTTTATTGTGTTAACAGATGGCACTAATGTAGCTATTTTCTTTGCAAACTAGGTGATAATATTTTAAAACTATTTTTATGCACATAATATCAAGTTTCGATGTATATTAGTAACATGTATATTACCATTAACATATAAATTACTGCCTATGTACTGCAAAGGGATAAGCATTTGACTTTGGTTCGATTCTCATTAGTGGGACAAATAATTTATTTGAATCAATAATTTATTATAATATTTGCATGTGTTTTACATTCATCATTATTGTATTTCAGTTGCAAGACAATGCATTGACTTCCATTCCACCACAGATTGGAGAACTTTTGTTGTTGGCGACCTTAAACATAAGTCGTAATAAGTTAACGACATTGCCGAGTGAATTCTATAAGCTAATTGAGTTAAGAATGCTTAATCTTTCATACAACTCTATAGATTCGTTGGATCCAGCGATTGGTGATTTTGTCATGCTGAATAAGTTGGTAATATAACTTTTCTTATTTATTAGTATTGGTGGCCAGTTCTTCAAAATAAATATTATTTAAAGACTCTTTAATTACTCCTGCTCCGCATATCAATATGTATATATTGTTTTTTGAATTGTACCTGCATTCTGTATATATTATATACTGATAAAGATATTAATTACCTCTTGGTGAAGGGTTTCCTAGATATCAAAACAAATATCAATTATCTGAAAATACATTTTTTGGTTACAATTTTAAGTCTTAAATGTAACATTGTTGAATTTCTGATTAAAGTAACCAAACATTCAACATAATATATTATTTACATAAAATTAGTTTATTTATTTTTTTTATTATGTATTATTTTCTACATTTATTATGTATTTATTTCAGTTATTTCTCTATTATCATTTCTTATGTCACCTTTTCAAAGATATTTTAATGCTTTATGTAAAAAAAAATATTGTGATTAACTTGGACTATCAATCTTTTTCTAACTATGTAAATAAGCATAATGCGTCTTTTCCTTTCTATATATTTTACGGATATTGTTTTATTATATTACTAGCTGAAGTCCCCGGTATTGCCCAGGTTTTCCAAAGAGTTTTTCGAAATCAGATGTAGACAGTGATCGTCCTCTTGTTTTGGAGCTCAAGTGTGCAAAATTCATCAATCTCAGAATAAAGCTTTTACAGAAATTGAATAACTTTTAAAAATCTTCCAAGTGGAATATCTCGATATATAAAAATTACGTGTCACTGGTCACTGTGTTCAATCAGGCTAATATCCGAAACTGCCCAACCGATTTCAATAAAATGTTGTGAATGTGTATGATTGGTTTCAACATTATTATTATTATTATCATGTAATGAGCAGGCAGCATTCTGCTGATGCGCTCATATCTGATTTCACAACAAGTTTGACAGAAATTGAGTTGTTTTAAGTTTGAACTAAGTCCTTTCTTCTCTCCAAATGTGAATCCAATAGAGCTTTGAATTGATTTATATTTGTTGCATCGATGACATGTTGTGGGAATTTGTTCCAAGTATCCACTACTCTATTTGCAAGGAAGTGTTTTCTAGGATTAGATGCAAAAGGCGTTTTGGTAATTTTTTTTGAGTGTCCACGGAGATTTATATTTTTATTAGTAGTGAAGATTTCTCGGATGCTAGGGCAACTGTAATGTCCAGATAAAATTTTGAAAGTCTCGATCAAGTCACCCCTTTCTCTTCTTTCTTGTAAGGTTGGTAATCTTAGTTCCTTGAGTCTATCTTCATATCGTAGATCTTTCAGAGCTCTTGGTATTTTAGTGAAACGTCTCTGTACTCTCTCTAACAGATTTATATCCTTTGCGAAGTAAGGACTCCATATTTGGAAAGCATATTCCAGGAGAGGTCGCAAATATGTTTTATATATTTTTAACATCATGTCCGGTGTTAGGTCAAGGAAGGTTTTCCTGATTAGAAATGTTAGTGAATTTGCTCTTTTCACAATTCCAGCGATGTGTGGTTCCCATTTCAAGTCCTGTGATATGGTAACTCCTAAGTCTTGTTGTAATGTCACTGCTTTTAGAGGTGTTCCATTAAGTTTGTAGGCAAGTGTAGGGTTAGTTTTTCCAACATGTAGGACAGTGCATTTTTCGACATTGAGTTTTAGAAGCCAATCATTTGTCCATTGATATATTTCGTTTAAATCGTTTTGCAGTTGGTTGTGATGAGTGTGTGGGTTGGCAAAGAATTTTGTATCATCTGCAAAGCAGCTGGAGTCTGATTTTATTATAGTATGCAGGTCCGTGATGTACAAAATAAACAGAACTGGACCGAGAACTGATCCTTGAGGGACACCACTGGTCACATTTCGCTCAGATGACAGTTGGTTGCCAATTCGAACTTGTAATTTTCTCTCAGTGAGGAAGGATTTGATCCATTCGAGAAGTCGTCCTCTTATGCCTAGGAATTTAAGTTTAGCCAACAGTCTATTGGTTGGAACAGTATCAAAGGCTTTCTCGAAGTCGAGATAAATTACGTCAGTGGGAATCCGTTTGTCCCACTCGTTTGTCCAGTAATCTATGTTAAGAATGAGATTGGTAATCGTGGATCTTTTTGGCACAAATCCATGTTGTTTGTTTGAGATTATGTCAAGTTTGATCAGGAATGAGCGTATCTCGTCCACTATTATTCTTTCCATGGTTTTGCAGATAATACTAGTCAAGCTTATAGGTCTGTAATTTGCTGGTTTGCGTTTATCACCTTTTTTGTAGATGGGTGTAATTATACAAACATGAAATAAAATTCAATTGAAGGTTAAACGCCCCTTTGGATTATTATAGATTAAGGATTGAAGACTTGTTGATTCAAATGCAAGCTTTATACTATTGTATTGTTTCATAGTCCTTTTACACAAACGAAGTATTGAATTCCGTAAGTCTAAACTTAAACTTTAGGGTGCACAGTTTACACCCGCGCTGTGCAAGCGGGTTCCCTACAAAGCATCGGACCATCCTTCCGACTCTTGTTGTTGACGTTGTTAACATAATAATATATTTTAGTACATATTTAGCATAGACCTTGAGGTAATTTTTCTCAAAAACGGCGCTATACAAATCATCCAAATATTATTAAGATGAATGTAGATTAGGGTTTCGAATTGGAGGTTAAAATGCAAGCCTTAAGCTATTGGCTATTCGTAAAGCTATTCTTCCGAGGATAGCAGCAGATTGCAAACCGTAGACTACGTCTGCCTGCGTCGCCCAAGTTGTCTTCAGATGTGTTAGATGCTACTAATACACTTTTGTTTGATGAGGAAGAAGATGACGTCGACTTGTTGTTATTAATATGGTAGAAAGAAAAGAAAAGCAACAGATCCTTTAATTAAATTTAGACCACGTGAAGGAAGTTGTTCCATACTAATTAAAAGGCATTTGAAAGGCACGGACGATGAAGGTGAATTTAGAGACTTGTCGTTTGAAAAAATGATATTTCAATTTTTTACTCAGTTTAACTGGTGACGAAAACAAACCAAAAACTCTGAATGCCGAAGAAATAAATAGAGCCCAGAGTGACTTGTTTGTGGCAGCTGGTGACAGCTTATGTAAGCTTAAGTATGTCCATGGGACCTAGTTAAGTGAAACCATGTGTGTTGTCTCAGTAACCCATCTTCACTTTTAAATACATCTAATAATTACAATCTGCCACCCCGGGAACCATTTATTGGATAACTAACACCTCTGCCATAGGTCACCCTAAATGGTTCGCTATGTTTGGTGATTTAGCAGGGGTGCCCGGGTTCATCGGTTGAGGTGTGTTCAAGATGCGCCTGCCCACCAGCTGCGTGGCATGCCAGATCAGGAGAGGCTGGTTAGGAGAGACCCTTTGACCTTTCCAACTGGTCTCTCGACCCATTGTGTTACGCCGCAGTCGAAGGCATATATTTTATTTGTAAACGTAACTCCCGGACTCACTGATCGTTAGATTCCTACCCAACCCTCATACCTTTTACCTTCCCAGAACTTCCTCTCATTCCTTTCCTTAGAAAAGACCCTCCACACATTATCTCAAAAGATGACATAGGTTTCGGGTTAACCTGTGTGAGGTTAACATCAAAGATAAAAATAATTCAAAGTTTTTCAAAGATAAAACAAGTGTTGTCACTCTGCCGTCAGCGATAATACAGCTTTTGTGGCTTGCTGTCACTGTAGCAGCGGAATCTATAGAAACCAGTCATGTCACCTACGGTTTATTGCTGCAGTCTGCTGCTGCTGTGTGCAGTCTACTGCTGTTCTCAGAATCATACCTTACCACTTGCGTGTATTCCTGCTGATAGTGTATAAAGTATAATATTAAGCATGATGTATGTGGCTACAGGACCTCTCTCACAATAAATTGACTGAACTGCCGGCTGGGATGGGTTTCATGGTACGCCTAACTGAGATTGACCTCTCGCATAACAAACTAACTGAGCTACCGCCAGATATCGTTAACTTGAGAGGTTTGTAAAATAACATTATGTTAATGATTGTATTATTATAAAGCCTAATAGTAATATCTTACCTATTTGTGTGACATTATATAATATTTAAACGCTATCTAGATCTCTCCGTGCAGGATTAAACATCAAGCTCGCGTTTTTGCAAAATAAGAGTTTGAACTGTTGAAGAATGGAAAATTGTTGATTCCTTACAAGTACCCTTGTCGATTCTAGTAATTTTTTTTATTTTATTGATTCCCATCTTATACAATTACCATTGTGGACTAGCGCTTCAATTTAATTTCTGACATGATCAAAATGTGTTATTTTAATGTGATTTTTTATTTTCTAAATTAAGATTTCCGTTATGAAAAAGGATAAAATTATTATTGTTCTTCCATCACATTTAAAACTTTTATAGTTTAATTATTTAAAATAAGTATGTTTTTACTAATTAATTTAATTCCACTATATTAATGATTTTTTTTTAACATTTCCAAAAAAACAGAAACCTACCTGATAATATTGTAATGCTTATTTAACATTTTTTTCTAAACCAAAACCTTAAGCTTAATAATTATACAATAATAATTCTTTCACACTTACGTGTTACTTACTTTATGCTATGTTCTGGTGTAAAAGTAACACTAAATATTTTGATCCTCTTGTTAGTAGTTATATTAACACTTTCAGAACTGGCTTAATTATTTTGGTAATCAAAATGTTGTGTTTTAATAATTAAATATTATGAAGCAAAATTTTTTCAGTCTTTTTACATTTTGTTTTCTTCTTTACTAGAACTTGTTATGTTTGTAAATAGATCTCCTGAAGTTCGATTTGACTGAAAATGAGCTAACTTGTTTGCCTCCTTTGGGGGAACTCAGAAGAATGGTTACTCTTCATTGTAACCATAATAACATAACCGCACTACCGGACTTCTATGGATGTGAAGCATTGAAAGAAATCCACATGGCTAACAATTTTATTAAGGTAAGCTTTAAAAAATGTAATGCAATGTGATAAAATAGATAATTGCAAGAGTTAATTTTTTTATTGTTACTTTTCCACACATTATATGCACAAATCTAAAAAAAAAACAGTATACCTAAATCTCACTCCATTGTTTCATTATGTTGCATTTATCTCAATATTTGTTTTTTTTAATGTAGGAAATTACGGAAGACTTTTGTGAACAAGTACAGAACTTGAAGGTGTTGAATCTGCGTGATAACAAAATTGAAAAACTTCCAGATAATGTTGAGCTTTTGCAGAATTTGATAAGATTTGACATCACGAACAACAATCTATCCGCGTAAGTCATTTTTACAACAATAATAAAATGGAATAAAAAGATGTGTTGATTTTAAAAAAAAAAATTTTTTTTCAGCTTGCCAAGTAATTTGGGGCTATTGTGCCATCTACAAAATCTTCAGTTAAAAGGGAACAAATTGACACAGAGTGTTATGGCTGGCTCGGGAACTGGAAAGGTGTTAAAACACCTTCGAGACAAAGTAATACCTGATGAAGCAGAACTAGAGGCAGCAAGAGAAGTCAAATGGCCGGACAAGTAAATAAATAAAATATTTTTAATATGAACATCTTACTAACAACAAGTTCCAACCAACTCTATAAGAAGTCATCACCCCCAATAAATAACCTTTCACATGTAGAGACAAAACAAAACAAAACTTATGTTACCATGAGGGTTCATTAAGATACCCCACTCATGTGATAATTATAAGGCTATGTTTATAAGTTTTACAGGAATATAAAAAATACCAATACGATAATTTCACTATTTAATCATGGAGTATAGTAATTTCAGTGATTTTGTTTAACCCTGTTGGCAACGGGAGGGTTAAAGAAAGGTCCCCCGAATGCATGTAGCTTTACTCCATAGAGTATAATTTTTTTTTAACTACACCTGTTTTTTTATTCACAATAATGTACAGGGTGTATCAGGTCGTTCCCGACAAACTTTAACCAGTGATTTTTGAGCTTATTTGGAGTGAAAAATGATAACATTTTGTTTTTTTCCACAGGTACGAGATGCGTAAAAACCAGAAACTAATGATTTGCGCTAAAGATTTGGTCACTATTCCTAATGAAGTGTTCGAAATTGCTGCAACTGAAAATGTGAATACCATTGATATTGGGAAAAATAAAATTAAAGATTTTCCTACGAGGTTAATAATTGATTTTTTTTTTCGATAAACTTATTGAATCAATTTTTAAGCATTGCAATATTTATATTTATTTTCTTTTTCTAGCATTATCTGTAATGCAGATAACTTAACACAGCTGATTCTGTGCAACAATCAACTGTCCGTAATTCCACCGGAGTTGGGCCAGTGTGTGAAGATTCAATACTTGGAACTGAGCAAAAATCTCATATCTGATCTTCCTATAGAGCTTGGTTCCTTGAAACACTTAAGAGAGATTGTTATATCTTATAACAAGTGAGTAATTAAATATTATTAATCCGTTTGTATATAATTGTATCAATTATTTTAACAATTGTTGTTAATTAGTAAATTCAATGCTTCCCTAAAAAAGTCTTCTAGGATAAATCTCTTCCTCCCAATTTAATCATAACTTTCCTTCAAATTTAATTACCTACTTTTTTCTCAATTTTATTTCCTGTCTAATTCCCATTTTAATGACTTCCCAATTTTTTTACTTACAGAAGTACAGACCAATTCATTTACTTTCTTCCCATTTTAATTATTTTCCTCCCAAAGGTTTACAAAGGTACCGAGGTGTATCTACGACATGACAAATTTGGAAATACTTTTGGCAGCCGAGAATCAAATAACTGAAATCAATGTGTCGTCTGACGCTTTGGCAAAGCTGAAACATCTAGCTGTTTTGGATTTGACAAACAACGATGTTTCATCGGTTCCTCCAGAACTTGGAAACTTCACACATATTCGGTGCGTAATATACTGATGTATATTTTATTTCAGTCTTTCAGGTTTATTTAATTTTTTGAAGCCTTTGATATATATATACAGGTACCTACAGAAATCATCATCATCACGACACTTCATTAATTGGTAGAATTTGGCCTCCTAAACAAATGCTCATACAGAAATATTCGTTTACAATAAAAACACATAAATTTGTTTTTGACCACTATAGTTTTATTTTCACTCTACCGGTTTCGAGTGAAAATAAAACTATAGTGGTCAAAAACAAATTTATGTGTTTTTATTGTAAATTATGATGAGCCACAAAGTGAATGCTTTTTACAATTAAGAAATATTCGTTTTTCATTATTTTTATGTTTTTTTTTTTCAGATCTCTGGATCTTTTTGGAAACCCATTTAGAAACCCACGCCATGCCATTTTGCAAAAAGGAACCTGTACTATTCTCTCCTACCTCAGAGACAAAATCCCTGCGTAACTTTTTAGCCATACATTATGCCAAGACTTTTTGGTACTTTATCTCAAAAGTGCGAAAGCTACCAACTTAAAAAAACTAACAAACAGTCCTAAATTAATGCAATCTTGCGAATATTTTTCCTTTTAAAGGTAACTATCTTGTTTATCAAAATTAATAATTTTTTCAACCTGACAGTATTAAATTTTAATTTAATTCAATTACAATATTTTTTTATATTGCATAAAATGTATTGCCTTCTACTGGTATGCATTTAAAATTTATTTATATTATTTAATCATGAACGTGATTATTCTAAAAAAAACTAAATTTTAACACTTGTAATTTTTTACGAAAGTTAGCAAACTCACATTATTTTTACAAAATAGTAATTATTGCCATAAGTGTTTAAAAATGTTTCATTAAAATTAAAAATTGAAACAGCTTGCCAATAAAAGCATCAGTATTTAATATTTAACGCCGCTCTACATAAATATGAATGTGCTTGCCTAAACAAATCACATTCAATTGTGTAGCCAAAGAAATGTATACACTATTGTATTACAATAAACAGTATTTTTGTAAATTATTGTGTATTATGTGTATATTACTAACTATCATAATTGAATATAAATTTTAAAATTACACCGCATTCGTAATACTATGCAAACATTTTATGGCACAATATCTCTAAATGCATTTTTTTCATAAGATGCACAGCTTTTGCCATATTGTTTTAAAATTTAATTAATTTGTCGATAGATATACTTTTTATTTATTTATTATCTGTTCAAAATTCTTAATTTTCAATTGGAAATTGTTTTTAACATATTTTGCCACCATATTAATTACAAAATGATTTAAAAATCAAAGGAAACAGATCTAGTCTCTTTAGTTTAGTCATATTTTCATACCCATCTTAGCGTTACAAATTATTTTATTTACAAAAGTTATTTTATTTACCTACATGTTAGCGATTAGAAATTGAGGGTTAAATCGTCATATTGCATGCAATGTAGATTTTATAGTATTACTTTGAAATATTATACCATTTTTTTTATCATCTAATAATATTTGTCTGGCTGATACAGATATATGAACTATGTTATAAATAAATTATGAAACTCATAATATTATGCAACCAGAAATTAAAAGTTTATTCAAACAAAACAAATTTATAGAAAAACTTTTACATATTTTATTTTATAAATTTGAACATAGATTTGACAATCTTCCTCTGCTCTTTCAGAATCTTGCTATGCTTAGTGACTATATTTGAATAGCTAGGTATGAAGGTACATCCCAACCCAACCTTCCCATTCCCAAATTTATTTATTCAGCCTCGCAACATTCCCGCCTGGGGAACTTATGTGATATCATTCATTTAAAAACAAAATAAACTAGTGTCTTTTTTGACTTAGCTAAAATTAATTAAGTGTGTGGAAAATTTTTATTGTTATGTTACTTCATACATTTTCCCAGCCTATTGCTTTGAATTCATCCCAGTGTGTGATATTATTTAATGCTGATTTCATAATTTTGTTCTATTTTAATATATTATTTCTTATGTATTGTGGTATTCTTTTCTCCTTGGAAAAAAATCAATGCCATTATCAGAGCAAATGAATAAAATTGAAGACTTTGCATGAACAATGATGAATGGCACGCTTTGGGCATACGTGAGTTACGATTTATGGAACATAACGAATGTGTTTTAGTTTTTAAAACTTCAAATTGGCGCTTCTAAATGACAGATATATAGCTGGAGAAAAAACTGCTTTACCAATGAATTCATAGAGCTAAACAATTAGAGGAGAAACGTGTTCCACTATTAGAACGTGATGAGTGGTGCGCCTAGACATGATTCGGTAGTTTCAGTTAAAGCATTGGGGACGCTAAGGTAAAAATGTGGAACCAATTTTTTCGCTTCATGTCTCATCTAAATATAACACATCAATGGCCAGGATAAACAAGTAAATTTTTAAAAAATTACTTTTAAACAAAGTTGGACGGTTTAAAGTAAGTCAAGTACGTCGCTTGATACACAAAGAAAGGCGGAAAATATGTTTTTTTTAAATCGTTAATTTTCCATATAATGAAAGTAAAAAATCTGAAAATAAATTGTTTTATCACTGTTCTATGTTAGGCAATATCGTTTAGATTTAGATTTTTGTACACCTGACCCTTAAACAACTGCATATTTGGTTTTAACTTAATTCAGGGATGATTGCGACCTTTTTAATATAGCAATTCGTGGTCAATGGATTAACAAAAAATCTCTTATCTTTTAAAAAATCAATAATTTTATTTACGTGTTACTCATTCCTCAACATTTTGCAAAGTACCATTCATCATTCATGCAATGTCTTCAATTGAACATACCCATTTAATTACTTATGTTTGTTTTATTTTTTTTGATTAATCCATAACCTATACATTTTGTAAACTACTGCCTAATTATATAAATATACAGATGATTATACAACATAAACATAATGTATCGTAACATAAATAGACCCAACATAAACGTAACATAACATACTTAACATAAATGGTAACAGAGCTGGTAACAGTAAGTAATTAAAAAAAAAAATAGGAACCTGTGAACAATAATAGTGGGCGTTTTTCGTTATTTAATAATACAGCTTTTCCAATGATTATACAACATAAACATAACACAAGCATAACATAAAAATAACACACTTTACATAAACAATACAGAGCTGGTAATTACAAAATTATAAAAATAGGAACCTGTGTACAATAATAGTGGGCGTTTTTCGTTATTTAAAAGATCAGCATAGCTCTAGAATAATAATATTTATTTGTTAAAATGATTCCAAAAACATTTCAGCACTCCATCAAGATGTTAATTCCATGTCTAACTCTCGGAATGACACTTTGGTCACTTGCTCATTTGACATTGAAAACATTGGCTTTTTTTTGCACATAAAAAGTTGTAATAATAATGAATGCACCTAA
Organism: Hesperophylax consimilis; assembly: GCF_061612785.1. Lineage (NCBI taxonomy): Eukaryota > Metazoa > Arthropoda > Insecta > Trichoptera > Limnephilidae > Hesperophylax > Hesperophylax consimilis. Next base: position 11,185,378 of record NC_142844.1, read on the forward strand.
AGAGTTAATATTTTTATGACTCTCCAAGTAATTTACAAGTTCGTCTTATAATGCACGCCTCTGAGTGAGATAAAAAATGTTAATAATTTTTATTGTCAGTTATCTCAGTAGTCAATAATATTATTATTTATTTTCTTTATTTATATATTTATAGCTAGCAGCGTGATTTACTCATTTCATGTTACCTCTTATTATAATCTAGGTTGTGAAAGTGTTGTATTGTGTATGCCTTAAAATTCACATATTAAAATAATTTATGCTATAATTATAATCTTAGTTTAATGTGATTTGTCTATCTTTCAAACATAATAAAAGTATTCTTGGTTGTAATGCAATTAATTTAAGTGGTTTGTCTTAAATGATTCTATGATAGATTTAGTTGTTTTGATGTGAAGATTTCATATAATATCATGATTTATTGTCAATACATAGTCAATATTAGATGCAAGACTACAAATTATTTTTCCCTTATGTTTATAAAAGTTCTAATATATTGTCGTATTATTTGAATAACCCTCTAAACCTGTATTTGAAATTATTTGTCTTGGCATCAAATATTTTAATGTTTTTTTTAGCTTTCATAGTTAACTTGTTAACTTGTTTTAATAACATTTTTGTTCATTCAAATAATATTTCATTATCACTTAAATTTCTAGTACTCAAAATTAGCTTGTCAGTAGGTACCTAGTTATTAATAAATTATTTTGGATATTCATTTATTATTATTAATAATATTAACAAACCGTAATAATATTATTGGCATGCGTTGAGTTTAGTTGTCGAAAATAAAAACAGGTTTTAAAAAGAAACTGTCAACTTTTAAGAAAGATATAATGCTTAGTCATTCTCACCTAAATGGATTGATAAATAATTAACTTCGAATAGAATAAGTTCTTTGCATTCACGATCTAAATATGACAGCTATTATAGTCCTATTTAACAATAATCGGCATATTATGGTTTTTATTGATTGAAAAAATACATATACATATCTAAATCCCAGTGCCGTATTGTGAGTTTATTTCCATTTTAAGCGATTTCCTAAACTTCATTAAACCTGATTGAATAATTTCCTGCTAGGTATATTTTTTCTATGCAAAAAAACTTTCATTAAAAATCATCCTCTTGAAAATCATAAAGAGTTGCCCCACTTCGAAATTCTATCCTTCTTGACCTCTAATATTTACTAATTTTTATGTATGCCTGCTTTTTGAATTTATATAGAGTTATACAAATATGTACTAAACGTTTTAATGTTGATATGTCGGGGGTTTAGGATCACACGGACCTATCTACAAAAACACAGTTTTGAGATAAACTCAAATAAAGATTAGCGTGCTCATACGCCCAACTGTATACACCAGATAGAGCTTTGTGTCACTAATAAATATGTTTATGGCATTACCGAAACCAAGCTTAACTCAATACACAAGTTTTTGTTAATAGGCCCCTGTGATTCTAACCCCCGATTATCAAAACTAGTTTTGCTGTGAAAGCCCTTTGATAGTCGCCTCCAGTCTCATGATTTACCAGTCATTGATATTTGTGATGATATTGCCATAAGTAGGTACCTAATAATTGTAGCTACATATAAAAAAATATGTATTTATATAATTTATTGTTTATTATTGCTTTAGCATTTTATTTGTGGTTAAGGTGTCCCATTGTATGGGATTACAATATTTTTTATAGATTAAATTAGCTAGATGAATTTTGTTGCAAGGGAAAGGTATTTTATTGGTGTATTATTATCTCAAATGGTTGTTCAAAGATATTTTTCTCAATGTCGTCACCGTAATAATACTATTTACGATTAAAAAAAACCATGTTTGCCTTTGTAATGTAACTATAATTATTTTTTAACCCACCATTCACAATGTTCATGTTTGAAGCCTGTTCACAGCAATAAATCACCAAAAATAAATAAATTGTTTCAATTTAATTTATTGATATAATTTCTCGTTCATGAAAAGAGTCACATTCGATGCTTTTATTTTTATTTTTTTTTAATATTAACTCCACACAGGAGGCCCTAAGAAAATAATTTCCCTCAGGGCCTATGTCATCTTTGGGGATGCTGTGTGGAGGGTCTTTTTGTGGAGAGGAAGGAGTGAACATGGGTCTTGAAGAGTCCCATGTTGTAGGAGGGAGGAAACACAGAGGCTGGCAGTTCGTTCCACAGCCGATCTGTTGAACTTAAGAACGAATCGTAGAAGCGACCCGTTCTCATGTGACAAATGTCAACCATGTACAATAGTTGGGCGCGCGTTTGGCTTAAAAATATATGTACCTACATTATTTGTTGTGGTTTAGAAAATACGCATTTCTGAAGCATTTTTATGTATTTTTTAAAATTTTTACATATTTTTGTGCTTTTGATTAATGCGAACAAGAACCACGTCTCATAACTGGGAATTGTTTGGTATAAGGTTGAATAGTCATACGAAAAAAATCAACCAGTAAAAAACAAGTTTTTTTTAATTATAATACGTCTATTTATATTCATTTTAATATATTTAAAAAATATAAATAATATGTTTATAAATATACATATTTATATATTTTTTTGATCTGAACCTTTCTCCCCAGGGATTGGCTGATTGATTGACTGACTTCACTGCGAATTTTTAAAATAATCTATCTGGTTTAACTGAAGATCAGTGGAGGCTCGTGGCCTTTGAGTTTAGTAGAGTGCTAAGTTTAAAAAAAATGACATTATTGATGCCGTTTAGTCGAAAACGATTTTTTATTTTTTTTCGAGATTTCCTGAAAAACTTCATACAAAACCGAATTTAAAAAAAAAATCGGCTGCAACACCATTAATAATATCTATCTATACAGGGTGTATCGGCACGTACCCGACAAACTTTAACCAGCTATTCCTTAGCATATTTGGAGTAAAAAATCTTATGTGCACTTTGCTGTCCGGTAACGTTTTTTTTAATAAAAAAATTATTATTCATATTTTCACCACTGTTTTATCCTTTGTCAAAGTTTAAAAACCCATCTGGCAAATATTTTATTCGTATTCCGTTGAATAATGCACGTGTGTACCTATATTGGCGCACTTTTACAATCACAACGAAATGGCACGGCACCATTCGTCTCATTTTTAACTATTATTATTTAGTGTGTGCGAAAGAGCGAAGACGCTTTTTGACATACTTGCTTATAACAGCTGTTGAACACGAAACGCAATGCCAATGACAGTGATGTAGTGTGGAAATTTTAATTTTTTTTGTTTTTAATTGAAAAAAAAAATGCTACCGGACAGCAAAGTGCCCATAACATTTTTTACTCCAAATGTGATAAGGAATAGCTGGTTAAAGTTTGTCAGGTTAGTGCCGATACACCCTGTATAAAAATGTAAGGACGGGTTGTTTCAGAGAATTTGAACAATTCATCAAATTTCAACGTTCATTTTTGGGTTCTGTGAAAATCTTATTCAAGTTCTGTTATTATATAATTGTAGGCTAGTTGCTTGACAAAACTGAAATAAAAACAGAACTTGAAAAAATCTTTCACAGAACTTGAAAATGAACGTTGAAATTTGATGAATTGTTCAAATTCTCCGAAACAACCCGTCCTAAGTGTTCTTTTGTTCAAAATCTTAAATCTCCGAAAGTTCTTCACTGATTGCTTTGAAGTTTTGACACATCTGTTGGACGTAAAAGCAACACGCGCTATTGTTTCTCTATCTGCACAGACAGACTGAGCCGCAGCAATGCGTGGCGGGGTAAAGCTAGTATTTTTTTAAAATATTAGTTCTCTAGTTCACCCAAAAAGCCGCTACTGCAGAGGATTAGGGACTGACTAAAATGAGTGAACACCGCTATCACGTAAGCCAAATCTTAATTGGTTGGTCCCGAGATTTTTAAATATTTGAATATTAAAATTTTTATGATGTCATCCAATTTCAGATAAATGCGTGTGTGTGTGCGTGAGTGCCACCAAAAGTGGATAGAATGCATTGTCAGCGACAACAAGTCTATCTGTAGAGTTTCAGCTCGATCGAATGTCGGGAAGTGAGTTCATTTCCACTTCCATGTTCCATTTCATTCAGACGAAAAAAAAATCGAAATTCAATTCATGATGTATTTAAAAAAAGTTCCACAAAAAATACGATTTTCAAAACCTCAGAAAAAAAAACCAAACTCAAAACCGTATTGAATCGCCGGCATTTAAACTGTACCTGCAAAGTTCAATGAATTTTATAATAACGTGAGATCTCCTGTATGTATTTAATTATTTCGCCTTAAGGACATTTATCCCGCTATGGGATTTTTCATGAAAGTGGCACTATAAATTATGTTTTATCGTCGTCTTGAACAGCTTTGTTATTTCTCTTTGTATTGTTTTTGTGAATTTTAGCACAGCTCAGTACTGTGATTTAATTTGTTTACCTGGAAAAAATAAGCCAAATATTTTTTTCCCGAAAGCCCCTGAATTCCGAATAACATCAGAATATATACATTTACTCTCTCCCAACGTAGATGACCGAAAAATTTCCAGGTGTAGCAATACATAAAATCTTCCGTTCTCATTAAATCAACTGCAGCCGCAGATACCTACTGACAACGGTAATTGCACAATAACCCCTTAGCTACCGGATATTATTACAAACTTAAATCGAAGAATAATAAACTTTTATATTTTAATAATGCTTGTTTACTTCAGTTGAACAAAGCGGTGCGTGCAATACTCTGTCTGCCATGGTGAACGGATAAATCATCACAATGATAATTCATCACATCTTTAAAAAGTTATATACAGTCGTGGAAAGTGATTAAACAAAAACTTTATTAACTGGGTTAAGTAGGTTAGGTTAGGTTAAAAAAAATTTTTTCATCGTTTCTAATGACTTTATATCACTTTTTAAAAGTGTGTTGAATTGTCACTGTATTGAGTTATCGTGGAACCGTCTGACATATAAAGCATCAATCTAAAAAAATTAGATGATGATAAAATAAAATGGTTTACATATTTAGCACTTGTACTATGGTGGCTTGAGGGAAATTCTCCATCTATAGTGTAGGGGCGCGCCCTGCCACTGGGCGACGGCCTGGACAGTAGTGTTTCCGATTTCCACTAGCGATGGCTCGTCCCATCTGTGAGGCGCTGCATCGCCAAGGGAGGCCGAACAGCGCCCTTAATGCGTGGTTATACTGTACTTGGAGTGTGTTCATGAAGCCTTGTGTGTGCCTTGTCCATAGTTCGCTAGTGTAAAAGTTCATGCAGTATGTCTGGAATCGTTTCTTCACCGGAAGACTGCACCTGGTGAAGCTCCTGGCAAGCATGTTGGCTTGTATCTCTGTGGTTAGCTCGCACGCTCAGTCCTCTTCTTTGACGCACTATGTCGTTTTTATCATGTATTATTTTATTTTATGTTATGTCATCAGTGATGACATGCCCCACATATTTTATTTCGCTGCTGATTTTGAGTTTTGCTCAGCCGAGACATATGGGCGGAAAGATAGCCGGATCAGTATTTGCTTTAAATATCAGCAGTGATGATATCTTAGCATTGTACTCGTACATTAGCCCGTGACTATCAACGTATGCTTCGCATATGGCCAGAAGTTTCCACATCGTTCTTACCGACGGGGCTAGTATGACCATTGACCATGTCCTCTGCATAACTGATATTGTTCAAACATACCGCATGATGTTCATAAAAACAACTTTAACCGCACTGTGTAATAAATGGGAAATAGTAACAAAGGAGATGGGCCATGCTTTAAAGCAACATTAGTATGAAACCGCGCACACTAAAGTGTTTTCAATAATAACCCATTTTACTGCGATTCGCGTGTTCTTACAGCGGCGCCCCGCCTTCATTGACAGTCCGCACGCTTCCACGCCATCTCCATTTGTTTATAATTGATTGAGCGTAGCGATGTTTCCACTCGACCACCTTACATTTCGTCTGTTTGTAAATTTGTGTGTGTGTTTTGGGTCCTATCAATCCTGTCAAGATGGTAGCCGTGTTTCATAGTATCTTTTTTATACAGCTAGTGCGCTGTGCTGTGTGCTCTGGGCGTACCAGCTATCAAATCGGAATAATCACTACAAATATATTTGTTATCTACAGTTAGGGTATACCTTTAAGTGTATACTAGAATGTATTGAATTTAAAAATCCTCTGAAGCAGCTGATAGAACAAAACAGCGGCCCAGGCATTGCTTTCACCCAACTAGTGGGCTAACTGAGTACCGAGGATTTTCTCTCGCTCTCTCTCTCTCTGTTACATAATTCGTGGTTTATGAGAAAGGGGGAAATGTTACAACCGAGTTATCAGCGGTACAATATAATACGTCAATGACGCCAATGGAATCTGTTTAAACAATAATGAGGTCAACGGGGTATGGGGCCACCTGCTGGCTGCTGAACCACTGCTCGAATAATCCACTTTCAGAAACTACAATGCCTCTTGTTACTTGTTACGAATATTCGGTATATCGATTACGCAATGATGTTTTTACAGTATCGATCGAAGTGATGCTCTCAGGATCGAAGGATGCAGCACTAATGTGAATATTGGAGCGCTAAAATTATGAAGTAAAATTCCATTGCACATGGAATTTTCCGGACAGGATGCTTCCGCACATGGAGATATCGGACATATTTTATATTATGTTTTAACCTACTCCGTAACCATCATATTATCAAAATAATTGATTAAAACATGATCACAATCGAAAGAACCATCCGAAATATTCACTAGATTATTCCGGACACCTATTACTGCGCTCACTGAAAACTTTGGACACCGTTTTTTTTTTAAATTTGAATTTCACTTTTGTTTTCGGTGATGAATAAATGAATGAGAATTAATTCAAATCTTGGAAGCGGGAATTAACCCACTTCCCGAAATCCGATCGAGCTCTAACTCGGCAAAAAGACTCGTTGTCGATGGCAATGCATTCTATCAACTTTTGGTGGCAATCGCACATACACACGTGGACATAAAAGCATTTCTCTGAAATTGGATGACATTACAGCTGTTAATATACTTAATAAATTTGCCTACCTGATCGGCCATTTCGCGAGTTTGATAGAGTTGTTGACTGCAGTTCCTGCGTAGGAAGGTTATCTTCAGTCAAACCAATTTTTTTGTGTAAAGTTTTAAAAGACATTTAAAAATAGATGTATAATAGTAAAACAACATTGTTTTTTTCCATTCTTTTTTTTTCTTGAATTTGTTATTTAATATACACATAAACATAATATTTTTGAAGGAATGCACAATTTTGATAGATGTTTAGATTTTTCTACATCACCCTTGTTAAAGACATATACCTATATGTATATTGTATTCATCATCGAAAAGCTACTTGAACTGTGATGATAATGCGAAAACTGTTCGACCGACCGTAACCTAAATACTGATTGGCTATGCACACTAAATAATAACTATAATATCTACAGAAGCTGCGAATAGTTGAATTCATTAGCGGGCATTTAAACCATCGGACTGACGATGCCGAACATGCAAGCATTTTAATATACCTATTGAATTATTATCCTTTTTAGAATAATTCGCGGTGCTGTTTTGACCATGCTTCGAAAAATGTAAAATCAGCATACTTTAGGTTGGACTTTTGATTAATACGTTTTTTTCTCTTTGAATACTGCAAAATATATATTTGTTGTTGTATGCTCTGGCTTTTATCAGGTTAAACCTCCTTTGAGCACAATAAACATTTTATAAAATTTGAAGTTTCGCGATGTCACCCTGAAACCTAAAACACAATATATAGAAGATATTTTAAAATACTAGACAGTCAAGAAGTTGTATCTAGACTAAACTAGCTGACATTTACCCGGCGTTGCTCGACTTTTCTCTATCTTCTATAAGTATAGTATACATGTATTGTACAAATAAAACTTTCGTAAAAAAATCCCTAAATGATAGTGAAAACCCTATCAAAATCCGTTGCGTAGTTTAGAAGAACGCACATACAGACAAAAGCGGATACCGACATAATTTTAGTATACCTAGTAGAGATTCGAAAATAGAAGAAAGGTAATAATAAAATATTATGTTACAATGAAGCACTTCCAAATCCTGCGAAATGATTTGTTTTATGAAATATTAATATTTTAGATACTCAGAAAGGTATTTCTGTTTTTTTTTTTTTTAACCCACACACGGGTAATAATAATTGATGTTGGACGTTTCCTTCTCGGCTCGCTTTTAGATCAAGATTTAACGAATTCCAATTTCAGAGATTCTTTTGAACTAACGGTCCAATTTATTTGTTACTAATTCGAAATTCAAATTAAATTAACACTTCACTCCGATGTACTGTATAAGTAATTTTTCAAATTTGCATGTATAAGACGTTTTTGAAGAATGAATTTTCTTGGAATAAACAAAATTTAAAGAAACGCACGTCAATTATGAGGGTGCTGTCTGGAGAGTCTTTTCAAGAATAGGAAGGTGAGGATGTTCAGGGAAGGAGGAAGGTATGATTGGTGGTTTGGAATCTGGAGGTCAGTGAGTCCAGGAGTGATGGACGTTGTATGCAGAAGACATTTTTGAAGAATGAATTTACTTGAAATAAACAAAATTTAAAGAAACACCCGTTCTTTGGGGATGCTGTGTAGAGGGTCTTTTTAAGGAAAGGAAGGAGAGGAAGTTCAGAAATTGAAAAATACATGTTTGGTAGGTAGGAATCTAGAGATCAGTAGGTCCAGGAGTGATGTACATTGAGTGCAGAAACATTTTTTTGTAAAATGATTTTTTTCGGAACAAATAAAATTTAAAGAATCACACATCTACTTTGCGGAAGCTGTGTCGAGGGTCTTTTCATAGGGATAGGAAGTTAAGGAAAGGAAAAAGTTTTGATGGGTGTGTAGGAATGACGGATGAATCCATCTCTCACACTGCGGGGCAAGACGATTGGGTCGAGAGAGTCCTGACGGAGAGGTTAAATGGTTTCCCTCAACCAGTCCCTCCCGATCCCCCCGCCACTAAATAACTGGGCATCCGCCGCCAAGACCTCAAAAAACCTCACCCATTAACTCGGGCACCCCTGCTAAGTCACCAAACGCACCGAACCACTTGGGGTGACCTATGGCAGAGGTGCTGGTGATCCAATAAACGGTTCCCGGGGCGGCGATATGAATTAACTATGATAATGAATGCCTCCCAAATTAAATGTAATATTAATAATCAATTTTTAAAGAAATGAGTTTAAACTTTGGGTTCTGGGTATTGGTCGAGATGTTTACACTTCCGAAAATGATTTTTAAATTGAATTAATTTAAAAATCCTTTTCGGAATAATTAAAATCATAATCAGTGTCCGAAAATTTCGTCTGCCTTAAAGCTTTGCCACTAGAAAGAGTTAATGATAAAAAGTAGCCGTCACGGCACAAGTGAAACATCGAAATTGATTTTTATTGGAAGAAGTGTCCCTTTCGTCAACTTATTCATTACGTTTACATCAGTTTTGCATTCTTTCCGGATCTCCACATTTTAAGCGTGATCATACAAGGTTTTATCAAACATACGCACCAGGAATCTCATTTATACAGAAATCAGTCTACTTTCATTCTTCCTCTGCCAGTTCCATGCCTCTTTGCCGTATCAGAGTTGTTACCAGTATTTCCTTATTTCTTACATATATTATCTCTTCTCAATTATGCTAAAATAAAGTCGCTATCCGCGTCTGCCCGTTTGTGTGGTTAGTTATTCTAAACTAATTAATAGATTTTAATAGGGTTTTAAATATTATTTTTTTCAGAAGTTTTATATATATTTATATATAAATTTCCGCAGTCCACTGGTCCGGCCCTAGGCAGGCGCAGTCCCCTCCGGGCGCCGAATTGTTAATACGCCAAGGCACTGATAATACCAAACCCCTCATAGTCCTAACTCCTTGAGATTATTAAAAAAACTGCGCTCTACAAAAATACACATCACCTGTACTGGTTTTGAAAAGGGGCGTCAAAGTTTTGGCTCAGGGCCGGCCCTGATAATACATGCATATTATATTTATACAAAGTAGAGAAAAGTCGAGCAACACCGGGACACGTCAGCTAGTTTTTTATAAAACATTTAACGTATCCTCAATATGTTGCAATGAACATCTGCCATCATTCAACCAAAATACTAGAAGATGCATTATAATTTCTATTGACACAACTGCTAATCTGTTTACAAATTTACTCATCGACAATAGTTGAGAGACGGTACATGTTAACGGTTGAGTGACTCGGTGTCGCAATGGGAAATGATTTATAAAATGTGTCATAAGAAATGATTGGAAATGGAAGTTAAAAAATAAGAAAATTATTATTGTTATGTAAATATGGCAGAATGTATTGTATGCTTTTTTGATAAATAATTTCGTTGCGTTACGCACTCTGGATGGTAGTTTTGTAGAAGGTGATTTTGTGATTGTTTGATACTGAAATACCGAAATGAAAGGACAGTGATTATCTGCATTTTTTGGACTTAACCCCGACTTTACAGGTCACATTTTCAATTGATATATTTATACTAAATATCAATAAGTACTTACATAGCACTCTTTTTAGGGTGAATTGCCTAATACAAAAAAAAAAATAAGTACCTACCGAATTCTTAATTTAGGGGAGTGTTTCACCACCTCTATGTAAACTATTGAGTAACTATTCACCTAGTTACTTTAATCACAGAAGAACATGGCGGCTGCCAATTAGTCAATCGTATGAGTGTGTGCTGATAGACATTAAATTACGGGTGGAGTTACTCAGTGGTGGTAAAATTTACTTTTACTCGATGATTATCGTTATTCGACAGTTTACTTAGGGTAGTGAAATACCCCCCTTACTATTTACATCATGAAGGGTAAAAGTAGCAAAAATAAAACCAGAGTGGTACTCCAATGTAAATTGAAGTACCTACTACAAAGAATGCAAATCTTGTGCGGAATTAATTTCACTTTCTGACTGAAACTCGGCATATAATGTAATCAATGGTGAAAATCACGTACGCACACACGGACATGCATTTCTCTGGAATCGGATGACATTACAGCAGTTAATATACAAAATAAATGTTGCTCCTACCCGATCGAAATTTAGAGAGATTGTTAGCGTGGTTAACCCTGGGAAGAAACTACAATCCACAGTCAACACAAATTTTTCGTTAGTTTTAAAACATTTTAAAATAGATTTTAGAATTATTGTTATTAATCGTAATCTTTACCCCTTGTAATAAATATTATAAATGTTTTTTAAAATATTATAAAGTGAGCATTTCTACCCTTTTTTCATCGGAAGTCTGCTCAGTAAAATTTGTCGAATCGTGTTCATTATTTTATTTTGCAAAACAATCAAAAGCGTTCTGTGCCTTATTCAATTAAATAATCAGGTCGGGATACGCCATCCTAAATTAATTTTGAAATTTGATAGCAGTTCAGAAATGAGGGAGAATTATCTCGATGTTGACTTGACTGTCTTCCCGGAGTTACGACTTGTTATGCTTATAACATTTTAATTGAACCGTTGTTACACAAATTTGAATAACAAAACCGTCAAAATGAGAGTTTTGTAATAATTGCCGATTCGAGATATAATTACACAATTAATGGGGATATTTACCAGGGCTTAGCAATCGCAAAAGGCACTTGGTTTTTACATTATCAAATTAAAACATTTATGTTTAGATATTTTTGTGTTCGGATACTTTTTTCTAAGTTCATTTTATTCAATTACAATACGATCATGCTGCTCTTAACCCTCGTAAGCCTTAAGCCTCGGAAGGACATTACTAGCCACAAAAATCATATTCCATTAGAAGCTTTGATGGGGCGTCCACAGGTTATAAATAATTTTTTTAATCTTTTTTTTGTATAATGCGTATATGTGTGATTTGTTCGTCGTTATTAAAATAAATATTATTCTCAGTTCGTCTCAAATATGTACACATGATCAGATGAATAAAATCAAAAAAATTGTCAAAGTGTATGATTACAAACTGCCGGAATTTTTTCAGCGTTCATTAAAAAGTATTAATATTTTTTTATTATATAAACAATATTAAAAGTGAAGTGACGTTTTCTTATTGAATCTCTTAACAAAAAGAATGTATTTTCCAAATATCGGATTCTTTCTAAAATTATGGACGTTTCGAGTCAAAATGTCCCTGTGAGTTTTTTTGTTAACATTTTCATGTTTGATATCAAAATTTTATTTTTTAGAAATGTCAGTGTTTATTTCAAAGATAATTTCAAAGTTAATTATATATGGTTTTTCAAATGGAATTTCTTTATTCGACAACTTGAAAAATAAGATATATATACAGCACATTTTAGATACCTTGGGAGCTTTCCGAAATTCCATGAAATTTCACTGTGTCGATAAACTGAAGGGTTTAAATTGTAATAAATCTAAAGAAGTTAAGTGCGGAAGTCGTGTAAAATGCTGGAATTGAAATAAATCAATCAAAAATTGTTGAAAATAATAAGAGCAGACCAAAGTAGGCTAGCAAAATTCAAATACATATGCTTATTTATATTAAATCATTGTAAAAAAGTTTTCCGACAATTTTGTGTTTTGATGATTAATTTGTTGAACTCAAAATATTTAATCATATTTTGAATCTACACAAAGAAAAACAAGTATTTCTGATTGATTGAAATTTCAATCTATTTCCTAATAAAATATTAGCCTATTCGGAATATATCAGAACACGTGTTCATGCAGGTGTCCTTTTCCTAATAAATATAATGACGAAATGTTCCAATTTTATATTTTTTATGAGCACGTGTTCCAACAGCCTAATCACATATTAGTATTTTACCGACAGTTTTTTTGGAAACCTGTCAATCCATTCGTTGAAGGCCAGCCGTCCTAATCTATAAAAATGTGGTCAAATTTTCGTATTCCTGTTAAAAACGGGACTGCAGCCCATCAACAGATGAATTGACGGGTTTCCTAAGAAACTGTCGGTAAAACACGAATATGTTATAGGTTGTCGGAACACGTGTTCACATTTCTTGTCAATTCGTCGTTATATTTATTAGGAATTGGTCACCTGTATAAACATGTGTTCCGATATATTCTGAATAGACTAATATTTTATATGTTTTTAACATGATTTTTTGGCTAACGTGTTGTGTGTTATATTTACCTTGTAACTGCCAATAAATGTGTATAGTGTAGGTTATGATAGAGTGAAACAGATGTAGTTGATAATTTAAGTTTATTGCAAACACGTTACACTATTACACGATTAGAATATCAGAAGGATTTAGTAGGAATCAAGAGATGTCGACCGCCAGGTCAGATCAGAGAAACAGGAATGCTCGTCGGTAATGGATTGGCAGCGAGCTCTGTTTCACGTCGGGTTGCCATCCGTGAAACAGTGTTTCCGTATTAAAATATTATTTTAGGCTGGCAGACAGTTCTTGCCCCCACATACCTTCCCCCCAGTGTCAACGATACATAAAAGAAAAAATTAGGGGTTCTAGAAAAAATATATACATATCACAAAATTTGCATGACGTCGGTTACATAATATAAACAAATTCGGTGTGTGACGTCATCGCAAAATAACATAAGCCTATGCGTTCAGAAAGATATCTCTTAAATGGTGAAGTTACTTTATGAACAATACATTTATATGTTTGTGAACGCATAGTCATGAACAAATTCCTAATAATAACATTATTTGAAAGTTAAATCCTTTTTTTAAAAATGTGTTGATATAATTACATGTTCGGAGCATGTACTGCATCTACGAACTGTATGTTTTTCTTGGAGCATTTACTGCATCGACAAAATTTTACATTTATAATTGGAGCATTTACTGCATCGACAAAATTTTATATTTATAATTGGAGCATTTACTGCATCGACAAAATTTTATATTTATAATTGGAGCATTTACTGCATCGACAAAATTTTATATTTATAATTGGAGCATTTACTGCATCGACAATTGTATGTTTTGTATTTATTTTCAAAACCAAAAGTTGCAAACAGAGTGCATTTAATACTTTAATGTTTGAAAACAATAAATGGTATTACAACATTTGACACAAGTGGTTATTATTTAACTTATCTAAACCTTTTTATATGGTAATGCATCTACGAACAGTGTTGTCGGAGCATATTATGAAATTAAGCATAAGTTAATTATAAAATAAAAAGTAGGAATCTATTTCCATTTGTATATATTTTTAATAATGCGTCTACAAACAGTGTTCGGAGCATGAGTTGTCAATTATTGAGTTATTTTAAAGTTGATTATTCTAAATATTATTTATTACATATTTAAATAACTACAAATTTGTCTTATAATATAGGAACATGATATCAATGTATAAAGTATGAACATAAGTGTTTCTTCAATCTTTGAACAAAAGGAAACGACGATTAATGTCACTATATTATAAAATTATTTATATCCGTGTTATGGAAAAAAGGTGTAAAAAAAGGAAAAAAAAAATACATATTTAAATGTTTTTGTAAAAGTACATTTAGCAATAGCATGGCTGTGAGTACATAACTCTAAATGTTTATCTTTGAGATTACAAGGTAACTAAAAATATAACAAAAAACAACTGTCATATGTTCGTAGAATGTGTTTGTATTGATAATATTATCAAATGGCTATGTTTTCTTACGAACAAATGACAATGGTTCAATTCTGTAAAAAAATTAATAATAATACATATAGGTCTCAACGACATGTTACATCAGAATGCGTGATCAGTACATTTGATCTAACATGGTTAAAAGCATTTATATTTATAACAGAGTCATCACATATAGTGGTAAGTTATTTCTGAACAAGATTTATACAGAAGTTGTCGCATATAGCAAAATGGATAATTTCTCCTAGAAAATATATGTACATGAGTTTGCACTATAATATGGTAAGTTAAAAGTTAGCTAGGTAACTTTGTGCGATTACATGGTATCACTTCATGGTTTTAAAGGATGAAAGTATTCACCGTAATAAGGTTTTTTATAAAATTGTAAAAAACGTGGTAATTTGCAAAGTAATTATAATATAAAGGTCAGGTTTTCATCAAGAACTTGAACGCTTAAATATTATGTATGTAACATTAATTTAGAGAATATAAATGTTGGTATATGGAATTCAATCTTTAAATCGATAGCAAGAGTAGATTCTTAATCATTGTTTCTATCATGAGTTACAGAAAATTTATATGTTAAAAAAGTTGTGTCTTTTGTGCATTAGTATGTACCGTAACTTATTGGAAAATGGACTTGACGACCTGATCTTGTTGTTGTCTTTGGTTCAGGTTGGTCTGGAACAGATGTGTGATTATCGCAAGGAAGTCTTCCATTAGTTAGTTCGGCTAGCGAACATTTCAATTCCTCGCGAACAGTAGATCTCAGGCTGGTAATATAAGTGGGAGGGTTTCCATCCAGTTTTGCTCACCACTTGCCATGAAAGATGCTTTTAAACTGGTTATTGCTTGTGGGTAATACGCGGTAGTCGTGCTGAGAGATGATGTGACATATATAGAATTCTCCGGGTGCGGGCGATGGTTTGCTTTGCGGTTTGTTGGTCAAGCGCGGGTCAGTGTGTCGACGCCGGGCGCTGGTGACCGGACTCGATGATGATCAGGCACTGGGGAAGAACGTGGTTCTTCAAGTACGCCAGTGCTGACGGAAAGGCCGAAGGTACAGTGGACCTTGCAGGCGATTGAGCGGGAGTTGTTTGGACCAGTGAGGATTTTGCGTGTCCTCGTTGTGGTCGCGATGTATGGATGAAGCGCTGGTCAGATTGCTGGAACCAGGGCGTTCAGATCCGATGTAGGCTGGCCAGGGATGATTCCCGGGACCTGGGCGCTACAATGATGTCCCGATGGAGTCCATGAGCAGAGCCGGGAATATTGTCCTTCGCGCGATGAAGATGCGCGGGTTATTGCTTGTGTTTCTCTCTAATTGATGACGGCTGATTGATGACTGGTTTGATTTGTTCCATTTGAAGGGGCAGCTTTAGTATTTGTTTTTGTAGGTAAAATACATGATGTACATCTGCTTCCGAATGTGCTGCGCGTTGGTCTTCCATATTGTTCAACTTATCTTGAGAAATTGTTACAGGTTCTTGAAACGATGAAGGTATGTTTGTTTCTTCCGATGAGGTCATTTCCAATAATATGTTACGGGTATGTTTGTTTCTTCCGATGAGGTCATTTCCAATAATATGTTACGTAATACGTTATGCAAGACATAAAAAATCCAAAAAAAACTAGAGAATACTGTGTAAGAATCTATTCCATCTACCGGATATCTTAGCAAGTTATTAGCGAGTTCGCGTTTGTATTGTATTTTAGTGAAGACGCAAACCGCGTCACGTAAGTTATTGTGAAATACCGATATGCAAATATGGCGCTATTATTATATAGTGCAATAATAATTTAAATTTGTTATTACAAAATAGTATGATGTTAAATTACCTCAAAGTAAGGTTTGGCAATTATTGGACAATAACCTTAATATCACTACAATAATGTATATCTAAAACATGATTATGTAGGTATGCTGAACAATTCATTGTTTTGCGAAATGGCAATAAGAAATCGTGATATAGGTTACTTGATTGAGATATGTGGGTAGGTTGGCTTGTTCAACTGCAGGTTGTCCACGTGGATTGTTGCGTCATCTTCCTTGTCCGGGGAGTAGATGCTGCCGTTGTAGGTTGTAGTGGGTAGGTTGTAATTCATCGCAAGATTATGATGCCATGGTTAGCCACGTTGTTGACAGCCTGATTTCAGGATCGTTCTCACTGAAATTAATTTTAACACGCACTTAATTTTCATAAAAATAGTAAAACATTTCAAGCTAGGGATTGATTGACAAAATAGGGTATTGATGGGAACTATACCACGTGTATATTTCCTTAAATTACCGGGACATTTACTAGCATTTATATTAAAAAATTGATTTGTAAGAGATATATGAATTGGATTTTACTTACTGATCTTGCCCGGGATTGCTGTTTCTCTTTTCTGATCCTTGGCGGTGACGGAATGTTGCAAAATGATTTTAAAATACTAAAGTCGGTATATTGTTCTGAGTCGATGGGTCACCAATTTGGCTAACGTGTCGTGCGTTATATTTACCTTGTAACTGCCAATAAATGTGTATAGTGTAGGTTATGATAGAGTAAAACAGATGTAGTTGATAATTTAAGTTTATTGCAAACACGTTACACTATTACACGATTAGAATATCAGAAGGATTTAGTAGGAATCAAGAGATGTCGACCGCCAGGTCAGATCAGAGAAACAGGAATGCTCGTCGGTAATGGATTGGCAGCGAGCTCTGTTTCACGTCGGGTTGCCATCCGTGAAACAGTGTTTCCGTATTAAAATATTATTTTAGGCTGGCAGACAGTTCTTGCCCCCACAATTTCAACAAATTAGCCATACTCATTTTTCTCCGCGTAAATATAAAATTTGATTAAATATCTTGAGTTGAACAAAGCAACCATCAAAAGCACAAAAACAAACTAATTTTCGGAAATCATGTTCACAACGATTTAATATAAATAAGTCTTTGCATTTGAATTTTATTGGTATTATCATTTTCAACAATCATTGAATAATTCATTTTGATTCCAGCATTATATACGACTTCCGAACTTAACTAGAAAACCTCAAAATTTTTAGAATTGTTTAAAATATTTGTCATTGTAATATTCTTCAAGATAATATCCACAAATATTAAATGTGAAAACAGACTTTACTTAAATATCTCAAAATGTCAAATAGTCAGATTTTCTCTAATGAAAATTCCCTTTATTTTTAATTACAACATTATAACAATACTCTTGAGACATTAAGGGGGTATTTCACTATGTCGGGCTAAATATCTGACTAGCTATCCGTTGGCTGGCTTTAAAGATCAGAATAACTTCGTTATTCAACGGCGACCGTTTCACCATTGTTTCGAGCTTCCGGATAGATAACACTTGAAATAGTCTGGCAACATCGCAAAATTTTTGCAGTTACTCCATCTACTGCCACGGCTGTCATGCGTCACAGTCCGCACACCGCGAAGTGTGCATTTTTTTGCTTATGTTATGTTGATTATCAGGTCATTTTAGATAGATTCGTGTCGAATTAATACATTGTTTCTTATTTTGAACACAATCCAATAATTCAGGATGGATCATACAAGCATTCAAATTCATTCAACAAAATTCGACTCACTTCTCAGCTGTCAAACTCGGAATGTTTTGACGCCATCTTTCATTCGAGGAATAGCGCCTAACGTGAAGTTCGAGCACTGATTAGTCAAATCGAACTTTAACCCGAGCGTTAGCGTTATTCAGGTATAGTGAAAACGAAAAAATGACTAATCCGCGGATTAGTGCTTAGTCAGAACATAATCAGAGATAGTGAAATACCCCCTAAAACAAATTAAAAGCTAAGGCATTAGTTTTAAATCAAATATTTATTCTATTAACCACGTAAAGGAAATCTTAAACATGGTTTTAAAAATTTTGGGATTAATAACTACTCGTAGGTTAACTAAAAATTTCAACAATATTAAGTGTAATAAACTGTTATACTTTGCCTTTGTTATAAGTCAACTTTAGTACAATTCTCCCATCTTGAACCCACGTCACAATATCCATGAACAAGCTTATTGAAAGAATTCAAAGTAAATTCTTAGGTTTTCTATGATTTAAAATGGGTATTCCAACAATTTTGCTGAACTACAACACGCTTTTAAATGAAATGAGTTTGTTTAAATTGTCTAACAGAAGGATTTTCACTGCCTAATTATTCTAAATGATGCATTTGATCATCCAAAATTGCTAGCATTAATAAGCTTTCGGATTCCACTATATAATACTAGAAGTCGGGATTTATTTTAGTGCAGAAATTCTGGTACTAACTACCATTTGTATTCCTCATTGCCCAAAATACTTATGGGCGGAAATAATTATACCAAGTCAGTGAACTGTAATGTATCACTTCACAAAAACAAAAGATTGTTTCTGAGATAGTTTAGTTATGTATAATAACTGTGTACTGTATTAATGGTAACCGGATAAATCATCAAAATGTAAATTCATCACATCTTTAAAAAGTTATATAAAGTCATGGAAAGTGATCAAACAAAAATTTTATTAACTGGGTTAAGTAGGTTAGGTTAGGTTTGGTTAGGTTAGGTTAGGTTAGGTTAAAAAAAATCATCGTTTTTAATGACTTTATATCACTTTTTAAAAGTGTGTTGAATCGTCACATGGAACCAGTTGACTGATAAGGCTTTTCTAAAATCCGCTGCATCCACTTAATTTTCAAAGCAATATCAGATGGATAGCATTAAATAGAGCTTTTCAATATTATGGTGCGTACTGTTATACTGATGTATAACACTTTAACCTGGTTTATTAATAACAATCTCAGGGATCGCGAGTTCAGGCAATCTCTCAAGGAACTATCAAAATGAAAACACGTATACAGTTATACTGATATACCACTTATTTGGAAACAAAGTTATAACGAAATTATCATAAACCTATCGCATGGAACAATTGTCTGCTGGAAGTTACTGGCGGTGTTTCATTGCGTTTGTTAAAGGTGCCATATATTTAAAGCGCTTACGGCTATGAACCAATGTGGGATATTTGGGTTGCTTCTTAGATATTCATAGCTTGGTTCAACTCTCCAGAGTTTAGTGTAAATCTGCATTCGGCCTCGCTGCTATGTGTGGGTGATCCCTGGGACGTCTCCCAACTCGCACAACTGTAGTCTCGGGCTCTCAAAACTGAATTTTCGGGTTCCCGCAACTGAAGTCCCCGTCTTCCGCTCTGTCTGTTTCCGCTTTCCGTCCTGTTTCATATCTCCCCCTTTTTATTTCCCCCTCGTCCGTAGTTAATCATTCCTTTTATGGACAAGATTTTTGCGCTTAAGCCTCTTCATTGTCGACCATCATATAAGGCGATCCTTCTGATTGCATGTGACCAAGGCATGTTTTACACTATATTTCTGCGTGATCGATGTGGTGGTGTGTCCTCTATGATTTGTAGTCGGTGGATATGCTTGATTAACGGAAAATGTGAGCAACTCATAACACTACCTGCCCGAAGAAAGTTTAAATATTAATAATTATTCCCATTGAGATAGTGACGTGACTTTATTTAAATTGTATAAATCCTTATCTGAAATTACAAATATTTCATGGTTCATAATTAAGAAGGTGGGTATTTAAGTACTTATATTTTATGATTTCTGGGAAAAATTCGTCTTAAACAAAATAAAATTAAATACATGCGTTTTTTTGACTCGAGATTTTCACAGAAATACTAAGTACTAAGTTGCTGTGTAGGTATGTTCCAGTGGCGACTGGAAATATTTTTAGTTTTAGGCTACATAACATTGAAATATTATAGATTTATAAATATTAAGTACACCCTTTTACAAGAAAAATACTGTTTAAAATGATTTTCTATAAAACGAGGTTTCTAACACGTGTCCTGGCTATCACGTTGCACTTTTCAGTTATAAAAGTACGTCAAAACTCAAGTTTCTCTAAATAAACTTGAATCCGCACGTTTAGAGTTGTAAGTATTTCATACACTTAAAGTTCAAACAATCTCATCTTAGTCTTGAAATTGTTCTTGGTTGCATATAAACTTTCAACGCGGGTCTGAATTCTAAACTCATAATGGGTTTGGATCCCAAGAGATTTTCAACATATATTTCACTCTTTGTGAAAACCATGACTTTTTAAATATATTTATTTGAGTTTCGGGTAAGTATTTACCTTCGTCTAAATATTAAATATTAAATCCTATTTACTAAATAATGGACGTAGGAAAATATTTACTGAATTTCGATTTTGTTTTCGTGATTTTTTTACATTAACGCCACACAAGAAAAATAATATTCTTCAGAGCCTGTGTCATCTTTTGGGATGCTGTGTGGAGGTCGTTTTTTAATGAAGGGAAGGAGAGGAAGTTCTGGAAAGGTAAAAGGTATGAGGGTTGGGAAGGAAAGTAGGAATGTAGGTCAAGAGACCAGTTAGAGAGGTCAAAGGGTCTCCCCAAACCTGCCTCTCTTCATCTGACAGGCCCCGCAGCTGGTGGGCAGGCTCATCCTGAACACACCTCACCCCGTGAACCCGAGCACCCCTGCTAAATCACCAAACGTTGCGAACCTCTTGGGGTAACCTATGGCTGAGGTTTTGGTTATCCAATAAATGTTTCCCGGGCAGTTTTACCCAAACCCGCCTCTCAAATTTAACATTGAAATGTAAATATTGGAAGTGGAAATTAACCGACTTCCCGAAATCTGATCGGATCGATAGACTCGTTGTCGATGACAGTACATTCTATCTACCTTCGTTGTCAACTACATAAATTACAGCAGTAAATGTACAAAATAAATGTCAGTCCTACCCAATTGGGGTTTGTCTCAGTTGTTAGCGCAGATGACTACAGTCCCCAGGGAAGAAGATTCAATCTTCAGACAAACCAACCAAAAAGTTTTTTAAATCTATTATTAAAAAGTAGACGTGTTATGGTAAAAAAACTTTGGTTTTTAGGTGTTGATCCTATGAAATTATTTTTGTTTGAAATTAAAAAAAAAAAACGGTGATGTGCAAGTAGGTATGCATATGATTCAGAATACTATCGCTGAGTTATTATTCTATTTGAAACACTTGAATCATAGTGATTCATAGAAATTCATAGATCCTTAGAAATATGAATTTCTTAATGTCAGCCTTTATACAAACATCTGATAGAATCAAAACGTTCCCTATATTCAGACTAAACACCAACCATGCTTATTCGAACTTCAGCAATGAACTTTTTACTATTGTGTATCATATTTCTCTAAAGATTACTGATAAACAAATTACATCAATTTGTTCATATAACCATTGGTTGAAATTGATTCACAAATATTTTATGGGTTTAATCGAAAAATATCAAAAAGGGTATATCTACAATTTGACACATTTCCAGAGTAATCCGTTCGTCCATGCATTTAAATAATGCGTGAATAAATGATGACGCCACTGAACACGCTACCAATACGATACGTTTTTTTTTTAAATAATTGCACGAACAATCTCCGCGTATTAATCATTCAGTCACCAAATGATTAATATGCAATCTTCGGTCTACTTATAAATATTCATGACTGCTTTTTTCAATCCCTGAGTCACGCTATGAGATTAACATTACAACATGCAAATTGACAATAATGTTGGTTTTTTTCCGGTAGGTTTGGGTGAATTTCCGAGTATTTAAATAGCATGCAAGGTACAATCACATGCAACTATTAAGTATTTTTTTATATCACGTTATAAATTGAGATCATTATTTGAGAATTGTTTGGGAAATTTTTGTGAAAGGAGATCTACAAATGTCATGATTGAAGATGCTTGTAACTTTAGGATCAAATAAAACATATGAATAAAGACGACGATGTAAACACAAATACATAACGTAAAAAGCAATCATTTCCTAGTTTGGCGTATTTAAAAAAATAAACGATTGTGTTGTAAAATTTTAATTTTTGTTTCTAACCGCACACGAAAACTGCTCCCAACCTTCTGGAGGGTATGTTGTGAAGCTAAAGGTAGTAAGGATGGTAAGGAGATGGGGTGGAAAATGTAGGGGAAATTCCTGGCTCTTCAGATTTAGTCACGAAACACTTCTAAATTCTGAGTGGAGGGGATTTACACCAGGGCGATACTGAGAGTATTTTTCACTCTGGTATGCATATGCATGGTACGCCGCAAATATACTTTATTTCAAAATAATGAATTGTAAAATAAAACATATTAAATAAACAAAATTTAGTTGCGCACGCCGGGATTTAAAACCGCGACACCCAGCTTGCTACTCGAGAGCCTTACCCCTCGACCATAGAAACCGTAACTACTAAGTAATTTATTTAATTTTAATTAATAACCGGTTTCGCCTGGCTCAAGCCTCGTCGGGGTAGTATTTAAACTAAAGAAAAATACATGCAGTGGGCATATATTATATAGGTAAATAAGATTATATTATGTCTTCCTCTTTACCGATATTCGTTTAGTTTTAATTTTTCCATAACGATGCTTGAGCCAAGCGAAACTAGAGCCAAGTTGTTTGGAAATAAATTTATTGTTCTAAAAAAAATGTTTGTTTCATTTAATCTTCTGTTTATATTAACCAACATCTTAAAATAAAGATTTTCCCGAAATTTTCCTAAACGCCAATCTCAAAAGTGACAAAAATAAATTGTAAACAGAAAATATCAGAGATTAGTTACAGACTTGTAAATTTTTTTTATCTAGATTGTCTGAATATACGAGGAGTATCCAGAAAGTAAGTGTACTGAGGCTCTCACGACCGAATGCATTTTATTTTCGACATGTTGGCTACACTTACGTGTAGCCTGACTCTTCCCCTCCGCAACGATACCGGTTCAAGGTCAGTACGTTGAGAAGTATCGACGCGACAACACGTTTCGTGAAAAATGTCAATCCAATCTCCCACCAATTGCGAAATACTCGGCGTCATCCGTTATCTCAATGGGAGGGAAAACCTCCGTTCGAGGTTTATAATTTGGTGAAAATTGCATATGGTGATAAAGCTATGAATTGTACGAGTGTGTACAAGTGGTATCGCGAGTTTAAAAACGGTTCTCACCTCTTCACCCTCCACCAAAAAGTTCAAAACCACAATTTCAGCCAAGAAAATCGTGGCATCCGTGTTTTGGGACTGTCAAGGCATAATTTTGATTGAATATCTGCCTCAAGTGGAGACCATCAACTCTGCAAAATACTGTGAGACCCTAAAAAAATTGCGGAAGGCGATTCATAACAAGAAGAGAGGCATGCTGACAAAGGGAGTCAGCCTGCTGCACGACAATGCCAGACCACACACGGCCAACGCCACGAAGGAACTGCTTGCTTCGTTTTAATGGGATATCCTGAACCACCCCGCGTATTCCCTTAACCTAGCACCTTCAGATTATTATCTCTTTACCTCCCTCAAGCTGTACATGGGTGGAAAAAGGTTTTCAACCGACGAGGAGGTAAAGGGGGAGGTGGAGAAGTGGACGAAGGGGTTGGCGGGAAACTACTTCGAGGAAGGCATCAAAAATTTGTTACCCCGCTTCACCACCTGCATTGAGAGGAATGGCCACTATGTCGAAATATAGCTTACATATGTACTACGGTAACCATGTAATTTTTATGTTTCAATAAAAAAATCTGTAACCTACAAAAAATCAGTATACTTACTTTCTGGATACGCCTCGTATGTTATAAATACATAAACCTACAAAGTTTTATAATACAAAAAATACAGATGCAGTTCGGTGATGTCATTTTGTTTGTTTTATAAAATTTCTGAATAAAATTGATTTAAAAAAAATCCCACTAATTGGTAATAATGAAAATATTAGTGGCACTAACAAAAACTTGTCCAAAGAAGCGAAAATGGAGTCCACAATGGAGTACTGGTACTTAAAAGTGTATGTGGTACTTAAAAGTGTATGGTACTTATAAGTGTATCTTATCCTGATGTATGGAAGTGAGGCATGGAACTGGCAGAGGAAGAATGAAAGTAAACTGAATGCTGTAGTATGAGATCCCCGAGGCATATGTGTGGTAAAACCGTGAATGATCGTGTGAGTAATTTGGAGATCCGCAAAGAATGCAAGGCTGATGTAAGGGTAGCGAGTAAGATTAAGAAGGGGACATTCAAATAGTTTGGGCATTTAGAGCGAATGATCAAAGAAAGGAGTGTAATTGCGCAAATGTAAATGGTAGCGAAGACGGTGACCGGATAACTTATCACAATGAAAATTCATCACATCTTTAAAAAGTTATATAAAGTCATGGAGAGTGATGAAACAAAAATTTTAGTAACTGGGTTAAGTAGGTTAGGTAATAGTACACAACTGCTCACCCTGTACAAATCGCAAGTGCGCCCTACTGTCGAATTTGGCAGCCATCTCTGGTCTGGAGCCCCAAAATACCTGAAAAAAACCCTTGACTCTGTGCAGAAACGGGCGGTCCGTTTGATAGATTCCCCAATCTTAACAGACGGACTGCAATCTTTAGAGCACAGGCGTCAGGTAGGTATGCTGTCCTTGTTCTATCGGTATTACAATGGAAGATGCTCTGAAGAACTAGCGTCATTGATCCCTTCGGCACCGGTGCGTAGTCGGGATACACGCCAAACGCGCGCCCAACATTTGTACACAGTTGACACTTGTCACATGAGAACGGGTCGCTTCTACGATTCGTTCTTAAGTTCAACAGCTCGGCTGTGGAATGAACTGCCGGCCTCTGTGTTTCCTCCCTCCTACAACATGGGACTCTTCAAGACCCATGTTCACTCCTTCCTCTCCACAAAAAGACCCTCCACACAGCATCCCCAAAGATGACATAGGCCCTGAGGGAAATTATTTTCTTCAGGGCCTCCTGTGTGGAGTAAATATAAAAAAAAAAATTAAAAAAAAAGGTTAGGTTAAAAAAAAAAATTTTTTAATCGTTTCTAATTACTTTATATATCACTTTTTTTAAAAGTGTGTTAAATTGTCACTGTGTTGAGTTATCATGGAACCGTATGAGACGATTTATGAATGTGAATGAGTCAAGACCGAGTTGTTTGGCGGTCCGTCCTCTCTGCCTACCCCTGTGGAGAAACGGCGTAATGTTTAGTTAGTTAGTTAGATATCTAGAAATATTAGTGAATTAATTACGAAAATTAACCATCATTTAGCAGATTATCTAAAATTGTATCTGAAAACATTCAGTAGAATTCCCCCTATGTGTAATATATACCTACCGATCGCAAACAAAATTATTGCAAACACCTTGCGGATGTGACGCTCCAAAGAAATTATTTTGATTATATCGTCGAGATGAACAACAACAATAATTACTACAGACAATTGATTCGATTAGCATTGTACACAACATTGCTTGAATACGTACATATAGATGGGTACACCGTACACGGTCAGAGTCGCACTGGAAAACAAAATATTTCTCTATATACCTAATTTTTAAAATTATCATATTAAAAAAATCTTAGCATACCGATTTCCTGATAAAAAATTAGTAATTCATAATATATCTTTTCCAAATAAATATTAATGTCAGTATATCAATATCAATATCAGTATTTGTATGAACAGTGTTTCGCCGTCCTCATGAAACATTCGCTTTTTACAGATACTTTCTTAGGAATTCATTTGTTAAAGGCCTGCAGTCCCGTTTTTAACAGGTGAACGAATAATTTGAGCAGGTTTTTAATAAATTAATGGTATTTTACATCAGTAAGATTTCTCCGTGTGTATATTTATAGAAAGCGGCGGTTCGTGGTCTAAATTTAAAAGGGAAAATTGGCTATTGTGAGCAGCTTTTCTTCTTCATCGAGTATATGGAGTCACGTAATTTTAAAACAATGCACATCTAGAAGACCGTTTCGAAAAGAATTAGCAAAATTATTTGTGCATGCAGTTTAAAATAATCGTAAAAAATATCAATAAGTATTATATTAGCGAATTGAAATTACTAAAATACTTTCAATTTTGGAGGCGGGTTTGGATAGCGCCGCCCCGTGAACCATTTATTGGATTACCAACATCTCTGGTATAGGTCACCCCAAGTGGTTCACTGCATTTGGTGATATAGAAGGAGTGGCCGGGTTCATCGGGTGAGGTGTGTTCAGGATGCGCCTGCCCACCAACTGTGTAGCGTGCCAGATCGGGAAAGGCTGGTTTTGGGAGACCCTTTGAGCCATCGCCTTGCGCCGCAGTGGAAGGGATATATTCATATATCAGTCAACCCTGGACACACTGATCTCTAAATTCCTACCCAACCCTCCTACCTTTTACCTTCCCAGAACTTCATTCGCTTAAAAAATGACCTCCACAAAGTATCCCAAAAGATGACATAGGCCTCGAGCGAAATTATTTTCCTCAAGGCCTCCTGTTTGGTGAAAAAAAGTATGTTTTCAGCTTCCTTGTACGTTCCGGAATCCGCGCTGGGCCGAATTACCATTTGTGGTATTTTCCTATGTAGTCGTGATGAGATGTTCATTCATACGTGTGGATTTTGTTTACTATAGTATAATGATATTGTTACGTTAGAGAAAATTGCTACTGTTTTAGTTTTAGATGTTTTAATTTTTGTTAATATTTTCGACGTCTCTTGTACCGCAGGCTTTTGTTTGCAGTTTACAGAAACTTGGTGACTTTCGAATAAGGTTTTCCTTCTATACCCGGGAGTCTGGAGTTTCTAAACTTCGCCATGCCTAAATTTGCAGGCCAAGAGAACTATGTTAGGTTATGTCATTTACACCACCCGATAAGAAACTTTGATTTATCAATGTAATTGTAAAAAAAACGAGAAGTAACTACAATTACCTAAACATTGAACTAATGGTACGAGTAGATGGTCGGTAAGCTTAATTGGTTTCTCGTTATTTTAAGCGACATTTTTAACTTCTTCGGAATATCCGAATCGATTGGTTACAAAAGTGTGTACACTTTTTAAATTATTTTATTTTATTTATTAGCACACTTTTATTTTTATTATACTTTATAGTGACGTATTGCCCATCTCACTAGGTGTGGAACGCCTGTGTTAAGATGGCAATTTACATAGTGGTTGTTGATAAAATAAAATCAGTATTTTTTTTTTAAATTTTTTTTTTAAATATACAATTCAAGAATGAATGTAGACAGTGGAAGCGAAGCAATAATAATTTTTAGTAATTAATTAATAAAGTTTCTGTTTGACCAAAAGGCGTATTATACATGTACATGTACAAGTATTTTACTATTTGAAGGCGTGCATTTTTGTGCATTTGCCTCGAATAATTATCATTAGTTAATATGTATTTAATGTCATTGGTGTGAAGAATTTATCGTTTTAAGATTTTCTGCCCACGAGAAAATCTCCGCAAACGCATTGTTCCATTCCACCCCTGCATACACTTTGTCAACACGCGAACAAGACCGCAGGGCTGCCTCTCGTCCCAAATTCAGGGAACAGGCTATTCAATACTATTAATGAACGCCTTGAAATGCTCAAAAGGGAAAATCTACTCATTAAAAAATTCAGCATGACCTACTGCCTCCTTTGTAATGTAAGGTAGGTAGTCTTATCATCGCGTTAATAATCCTGAAGGGAAATATACAGCCTTTATTCAAAGGTGCTGTGTTGTGATATCTGTTATTAACAAGCACTCTATCACAGTGATTTATATTATTTAAACGCCTACCTAAATAATATAAATGCATTAGGTCTGTTCCTTTAAGCTGCCAAATATAAACGGCCTGCTTTAAATCTTTTATTTATTATCAGTCTTACTGGGGAGTTTCAATAGGTAGGTACTTACCTTTGTTTCGAAAATGTAAACGATTAAAATATATGGAACAATGGCATCTTGACCTGTTTTCTGAGAGTTACATTAATAATTTTAATAAAAAGTTACTTCGTTTTAAATAACTTACTGTACAATTTTACATATAGTCAATTAGTTTCGGTTAGGTACAACTAACCTTTTTCAGGACCGTATTAATGGAAACTACCTTTATTTATTTATTGTATACTAAATAATACAATTACAGAATAGTGAATCTTTTACTGTCCAAATGGGAAGGTTTCGAGTTTCGTGACAATCAAATTGACAGTTTTAATAAATATGAAGTAGGTAATGTAACCCAAATACATAGCAATAAATTCAATCATTGGAGAAATTACTTTTTACATACCATAAAATTCATAACATTGTGGAAATTATTTTCATGTTCTTTCATGATCAGTTAGGTAAGTATGTTAATTTTTATTTTTTTCTATGATCTGTAATATTAAATGTGTAACTTAAGTGCAGATATCTATGTATATGCATTTAAAGAGTTAACAAAAAGAAGATAAAGATAAAAAAATCTTTGATCAATTAGGGAGACGATAAGAAATGTATCTTTCGAATAAACACTGCTAGAATGTGTAGTTTCTGCAAATATATGTATATAATGTCAAAAGATGTCGTTAGGATTTATAGTGTTGTGTGGTTTTAAGGGGTCTCCATAGGTGTCTTCAGTGTGCGATTCCGATTCAGTGGTTATTGATATCTGCCTATAATCCAAGTGTATTGCTAACCAGAGGGAAATAACAGTACACCACAGTTGGTAAGTTAGTTTTTATTATTATTATTTTTTAATTGTTATTTCATTTTAATTATTTTTCTTAAAACGTTAAGAACTCAGTGGATTTTGGACATTAAATATCG